>NW_025726149.1:0-128814 GCF_021461395.2 Schistocerca americana | reverse complement strand
GTTGCAACAGCTGCAGCAACACCGCAATCAACTGGGCCGGCAGTGCACGTGTAGCAACAGAACACGTTATCCAGGAAGTAATGTTGGGTACGGTATTTACCCAGTTTCCAGGACCAGTTGTGCACCCGTGCCTCGGTAGCGCAGTAGGCAGCGCGTAAGTCTCATAATCTTAAGGTCGTGAGTTCGATCCTCACCCGGGGCATTTGATTTTCTGTGACCGATGGTGGTGCTGTTGCTAGGGCACCAACGTATTTTTTGTTTGTTATCCACAACGTTTCAACGCTTCAGCGGGAAAATGTTTACTTCCTGTTATTGCTACTTACAGCTTCCCTTTTCCTCTTCTCCCAGCAGAGCATGAAGCCAAAAGCATTGCTCTGCGGCGTTTGAGGTGCGCGCCTTGCCAGTCAGTATGTGCAAAGGTGCTCGCAAAGAGAGAAGGTCGCCGACGCGGCACTCGACACGAAATGCGACAAGCGACCGTACGAACGGTCGAAGGAAACGGCCACATCCGGTGTGGTCTAGTGGCTAGGATACCTGGCTTTCACCCAGGAGGCCCGGGTACGATTCCCGGTACCGGAACGGAATTTTTTCCACGCGCGTCGTGACAAGTTTGAGTTGTCCGAGCGGCCGTTTCCCGTCCTGCTCGCAATATAGCTACTGTTTCGTGACCGTCAGCAGAATATAGACCAGGGAAGCAGACGCACGACGACCATAGAAATGGTGTACGGCCTCATGCCACCTGTTTCCAGCTTAGGGCTGAGCAACTGCATCTGCCGAGGCCCGTTAGCTCAGTTGGTTAGAGCGTCGTGCTAATAACGCGAAGGTCGTGGGTTCGATCCCCCCACGGGCCACTGCTCTTTTACTACTACGAAAAGGCAGCGCCGATTTCAGCTGGCGAGTGTGATGACCAAAAGATCATCACCCTGCGTGGAAGTTGACAGAGGATCCGAACCCGACTCGTCGGGAAGCGCTACAGCATTCACTCGGCAATGGCCGTACTATCTTGAATACACTGGTTCTCAACTGATAAAGAGAAAATGAAAGAAAATGTCCGATTGCCGATGCGCAACAACTTTGGCCCCTGTCAGTACTTGGGCGGGTGAGCGCATGGGAACACAGGGTACTATTGGCAGTTTTACTTCCTATTTTTGCTTCTCCTTAGTTTTCGGAGCTACAGCCCGATTCGGTCAGGGAGACGCCACCGTGAAATGAAGGGGGCGTGCTGTGTGTCCATCGCCTCGCCTCTCCTTACCTCTCTCAGTCGTTTCTCGTGCTTGTCGTTTTGATATAGGCCGATTTGAGAGCGTCAGCTCTCGCGTCAGCTGAGCAAAGTCGAGACAAGTCGAGACACACTAAGGGCTGGTATGCAGCGAGTAGGAGGCCGGAAAAACAATAATTTAAGAGCGCGTGGCAAAAGTACTCATAGGCGAAATTAAAAGCCTGCTGCGGTGGCCGGGAATCGAACCCGGATCAACTGCTTGGAAGGCAACTATGCTGACCATTACACCACCACCGCACAAGCGAGCGCCCCGCCTCCGCGCTGTGTCGGCTTCCCGCCTGTCGGCAGCGGCCGAAGGTGATCGTACCTGGCAGGCGCATTTCGAGGTAGGCTAGGGGAGCACATCCAGACGCATTCGGACAGCGTATCCGCGCACATTTCGCATCCTTTGGCAAGAGTCGGCGCCGGCGAGGACCGCGTTCTGGCGGCATTTTTAAGCAGTGCAGTGCAGGATTCAGCGTCTGCAGCATCTTCTCCACAGAATGCTACGGCGCTTGACGGCAGTCCCACTTTCCCTTGAGACATCTGCTCGGGAAGCAGCGTAAAGTTACCGCTGGCCCAAGCATCGGTGGTTCAGTGGTAGAATGCTCGCCTGCCACGCGGGCGGCCCGGGTTCGATTCCCGGCCGATGCATCTTATTGCTTTTCCCGCGATAATGCTGCCGTGTGGCTTGCGCGCTTGAGATGCACGATCCGCAAGAATATATAGCTGGATTCCCTTGAGAAGAACCGAGAACGCAGCACTCGCCGGTCCCCACTAGGACGCTCGCATGATGTTCTGCAGACTAGCGTCGGCTTGGCCTCACAAGTTGCTGTGTCCAGGTGCCTCCGAGGCACTGAACTTTAACGACAAGGAGTGCTGCCTATCGTTGCAACAGCTGCAGCAACACCGCAATCAACTGGGCCGGCAGTGCACGTGTAGCAACAGAACACGTTATCCAGGAAGTAATGTTGGGTACGGTATTTACCCAGTTTCCAGGACCAGTTGTGCACCCGTGCCTCGGTAGCGCAGTAGGCAGCGCGTAAGTCTCATAATCTTAAGGTCGTGAGTTCGATCCTCACCCGGGGCATTTGATTTTCTGTGACCGATGGTGGTGCTGTTGCTAGGGCACCAACGTATTTTTTGTTTGTTATCCACAACGTTTCAACGCTTCAGCGGGAAAATGTTTACTTCCTGTTATTGCTACTTACAGCTTCCCTTTTCCTCTTCTCCCAGCAGAGCATGAAGCCAAAAGCATTGCTCTGCGGCGTTTGAGGTGCGCGCCTTGCCAGTCAGTATGTGCAAAGGTGCTCGCAAAGAGAGAAGGTCGCCGACGCGGCACTCGACACGAAATGCGACAAGCGACCGTACGAACGGTCGAAGGAAACGGCCACATCCGGTGTGGTCTAGTGGCTAGGATACCTGGCTTTCACCCAGGAGGCCCGGGTACGATTCCCGGTACCGGAACGGAATTTTTTCCACGCGCGTCGTGACAAGTTTGAGTTGTCCGAGCGGCCGTTTCCCGTCCTGCTCGCAATATAGCTACTGTTTCGTGACCGTCAGCAGAATATAGACCAGGGAAGCAGACGCACGACGACCATAGAAATGGTGTACGGCCTCATGCCACCTGTTTCCAGCTTAGGGCTGAGCAACTGCATCTGCCGAGGCCCGTTAGCTCAGTTGGTTAGAGCGTCGTGCTAATAACGCGAAGGTCGTGGGTTCGATCCCCCCACGGGCCACTGCTCTTTTACTACTACGAAAAGGCAGCGCCGATTTCAGCTGGCGAGTGTGATGACCAAAAGATCATCACCCTGCGTGGAAGTTGACAGAGGATCCGAACCCGACTCGTCGGGAAGCGCTACAGCATTCACTCGGCAATGGCCGTACTATCTTGAATACACTGGTTCTCAACTGATAAAGAGAAAATGAAAGAAAATGTCCGATTGCCGATGCGCAACAACTTTGGCCCCTGTCAGTACTTGGGCGGGTGAGCGCATGGGAACACAGGGTACTATTGGCAGTTTTACTTCCTATTTTTGCTTCTCCTTAGTTTTCGGAGCTACAGCCCGATTCGGTCAGGGAGACGCCACCGTGAAATGAAGGGGGCGTGCTGTGTGTCCATCGCCTCGCCTCTCCTTACCTCTCTCAGTCGTTTCTCGTGCTTGTCGTTTTGATATAGGCCGATTTGAGAGCGTCAGCTCTCGCGTCAGCTGAGCAAAGTCGAGACAAGTCGAGACACACTAAGGGCTGGTATGCAGCGAGTAGGAGGCCGGAAAAACAATAATTTAAGAGCGCGTGGCAAAAGTACTCATAGGCGAAATTAAAAGCCTGCTGCGGTGGCCGGGAATCGAACCCGGATCAACTGCTTGGAAGGCAACTATGCTGACCATTACACCACCACCGCACAAGCGAGCGCCCCGCCTCCGCGCTGTGTCGGCTTCCCGCCTGTCGGCAGCGGCCGAAGGTGATCGTACCTGGCAGGCGCATTTCGAGGTAGGCTAGGGGAGCACATCCAGACGCATTCGGACAGCGTATCCGCGCACATTTCGCATCCTTTGGCAAGAGTCGGCGCCGGCGAGGACCGCGTTCTGGCGGCATTTTTAAGCAGTGCAGTGCAGGATTCAGCGTCTGCAGCATCTTCTCCACAGAATGCTACGGCGCTTGACGGCAGTCCCACTTTCCCTTGAGACATCTGCTCGGGAAGCAGCGTAAAGTTACCGCTGGCCCAAGCATCGGTGGTTCAGTGGTAGAATGCTCGCCTGCCACGCGGGCGGCCCGGGTTCGATTCCCGGCCGATGCATCTTATTGCTTTTCCCGCGATAATGCTGCCGTGTGGCTTGCGCGCTTGAGATGCACGATCCGCAAGAATATATAGCTGGATTCCCTTGAGAAGAACCGAGAACGCAGCACTCGCCGGTCCCCACTAGGACGCTCGCATGATGTTCTGCAGACTAGCGTCGGCTTGGCCTCACAAGTTGCTGTGTCCAGGTGCCTCCGAGGCACTGAACTTTAACGACAAGGAGTGCTGCCTATCGTTGCAACAGCTGCAGCAACACCGCAATCAACTGGGCCGGCAGTGCACGTGTAGCAACAGAACACGTTATCCAGGAAGTAATGTTGGGTACGGTATTTACCCAGTTTCCAGGACCAGTTGTGCACCCGTGCCTCGGTAGCGCAGTAGGCAGCGCGTAAGTCTCATAATCTTAAGGTCGTGAGTTCGATCCTCACCCGGGGCATTTGATTTTCTGTGACCGATGGTGGTGCTGTTGCTAGGGCACCAACGTATTTTTTGTTTGTTATCCACAACGTTTCAACGCTTCAGCGGGAAAATGTTTACTTCCTGTTATTGCTACTTACAGCTTCCCTTTTCCTCTTCTCCCAGCAGAGCATGAAGCCAAAAGCATTGCTCTGCGGCGTTTGAGGTGCGCGCCTTGCCAGTCAGTATGTGCAAAGGTGCTCGCAAAGAGAGAAGGTCGCCGACGCGGCACTCGACACGAAATGCGACAAGCGACCGTACGAACGGTCGAAGGAAACGGCCACATCCGGTGTGGTCTAGTGGCTAGGATACCTGGCTTTCACCCAGGAGGCCCGGGTACGATTCCCGGTACCGGAACGGAATTTTTTCCACGCGCGTCGTGACAAGTTTGAGTTGTCCGAGCGGCCGTTTCCCGTCCTGCTCGCAATATAGCTACTGTTTCGTGACCGTCAGCAGAATATAGACCAGGGAAGCAGACGCACGACGACAATAGAAATGGTGTACGGCCTCATGCCACCTGTTTCCAGCTTAGGGCTGAGCAACTGCATCTGCCGAGGCCCGTTAGCTCAGTTGGTTAGAGCGTCGTGCTAATAACGCGAAGGTCGTGGGTTCGATCCCCCCACGGGCCACTGCTCTTTTACTACTACGAAAAGGCAGCGCCGATTTCAGCTGGCGAGTGTGATGACCAAAAGATCATCACCCTGCGTGGAAGTTGACAGAGGATCCGAACCCGACTCGTCGGGAAGCGCTACAGCATTCACTCGGCAATGGCCGTACTATCTTGAATACACTGGTTCTCAACTGATAAAGAGAAAATGAAAGAAAATGTCCGATTGCCGATGCGCAACAACTTTGGCCCCTGTCAGTACTTGGGCGGGTGAGCGCATGGGAACACAGGGTACTATTGGCAGTTTTACTTCCTATTTTTGCTTCTCCTTAGTTTTCGGAGCTACAGCCCGATTCGGTCAGGGAGACGCCACCGTGAAATGAAGGGGGCGTGCTGTGTGTCCATCGCCTCGCCTCTCCTTACCTCTCTCAGTCGTTTCTCGTGCTTGTCGTTTTGATATAGGCCGATTTGAGAGCGTCAGCTCTCGCGTCAGCTGAGCAAAGTCGAGACAAGTCGAGACACACTAAGGGCTGGTATGCAGCGAGTAGGAGGCCGGAAAAACAATAATTTAAGAGCGCGTGGCAAAAGTACTCATAGGCGAAATTAAAAGCCTGCTGCGGTGGCCGGGAATCGAACCCGGATCAACTGCTTGGAAGGCAACTATGCTGACCATTACACCACCACCGCACAAGCGAGCGCCCCGCCTCCGCGCTGTGTCGGCTTCCCGCCTGTCGGCAGCGGCCGAAGGTGATCGTACCTGGCAGGCGCATTTCGAGGTAGGCTAGGGGAGCACATCCAGACGCATTCGGACAGCGTATCCGCGCACATTTCGCATCCTTTGGCAAGAGTCGGCGCCGGCGAGGACCGCGTTCTGGCGGCATTTTTAAGCAGTGCAGTGCAGGATTCAGCGTCTGCAGCATCTTCTCCACAGAATGCTACGGCGCTTGACGGCAGTCCCACTTTCCCTTGAGACATCTGCTCGGGAAGCAGCGTAAAGTTACCGCTGGCCCAAGCATCGGTGGTTCAGTGGTAGAATGCTCGCCTGCCACGCGGGCGGCCCGGGTTCGATTCCCGGCCGATGCATCTTATTGCTTTTCCCGCGATAATGCTGCCGTGTGGCTTGCGCGCTTGAGATGCACGATCCGCAAGAATATATAGCTGGATTCCCTTGAGAAGAACCGAGAACGCAGCACTCGCCGGTCCCCACTAGGACGCTCGCATGATGTTCTGCAGACTAGCGTCGGCTTGGCCTCACAAGTTGCTGTGTCCAGGTGCCTCCGAGGCACTGAACTTTAACGACAAGGAGTGCTGCCTATCGTTGCAACAGCTGCAGCAACACCGCAATCAACTGGGCCGGCAGTGCACGTGTAGCAACAGAACACGTTATCCAGGAAGTAATGTTGGGTACGGTATTTACCCAGTTTCCAGGACCAGTTGTGCACCCGTGCCTCGGTAGCGCAGTAGGCAGCGCGTAAGTCTCATAATCTTAAGGTCGTGAGTTCGATCCTCACCCGGGGCATTTGATTTTCTGTGACCGATGGTGGTGCTGTTGCTAGGGCACCAACGTATTTTTTGTTTGTTATCCACAACGTTTCAACGCTTCAGCGGGAAAATGTTTACTTCCTGTTATTGCTACTTACAGCTTCCCTTTTCCTCTTCTCCCAGCAGAGCATGAAGCCAAAAGCATTGCTCTGCGGCGTTTGAGGTGCGCGCCTTGCCAGTCAGTATGTGCAAAGGTGCTCGCAAAGAGAGAAGGTCGCCGACGCGGCACTCGACACGAAATGCGACAAGCGACCGTACGAACGGTCGAAGGAAACGGCCACATCCGGTGTGGTCTAGTGGCTAGGATACCTGGCTTTCACCCAGGAGGCCCGGGTACGATTCCCGGTACCGGAACGGAATTTTTTCCACGCGCGTCGTGACAAGTTTGAGTTGTCCGAGCGGCCGTTTCCCGTCCTGCTCGCAATATAGCTACTGTTTCGTGACCGTCAGCAGAATATAGACCAGGGAAGCAGACGCACGACGACCATAGAAATGGTGTACGGCCTCATGCCACCTGTTTCCAGCTTAGGGCTGAGCAACTGCATCTGCCGAGGCCCGTTAGCTCAGTTGGTTAGAGCGTCGTGCTAATAACGCGAAGGTCGTGGGTTCGATCCCCCCACGGGCCACTGCTCTTTTACTACTACGAAAAGGCAGCGCCGATTTCAGCTGGCGAGTGTGATGACCAAAAGATCATCACCCTGCGTGGAAGTTGACAGAGGATCCGAACCCGACTCGTCGGGAAGCGCTACAGCATTCACTCGGCAATGGCCGTACTATCTTGAATACACTGGTTCTCAACTGATAAAGAGAAAATGAAAGAAAATGTCCGATTGCCGATGCGCAACAACTTTGGCCCCTGTCAGTACTTGGGCGGGTGAGCGCATGGGAACACAGGGTACTATTGGCAGTTTTACTTCCTATTTTTGCTTCTCCTTAGTTTTCGGAGCTACAGCCCGATTCGGTCAGGGAGACGCCACCGTGAAATGAAGGGGGCGTGCTGTGTGTCCATCGCCTCGCCTCTCCTTACCTCTCTCAGTCGTTTCTCGTGCTTGTCGTTTTGATATAGGCCGATTTGAGAGCGTCAGCTCTCGCGTCAGCTGAGCAAAGTCGAGACAAGTCGAGACACACTAAGGGCTGGTATGCAGCGAGTAGGAGGCCGGAAAAACAATAATTTAAGAGCGCGTGGCAAAAGTACTCATAGGCGAAATTAAAAGCCTGCTGCGGTGGCCGGGAATCGAACCCGGATCAACTGCTTGGAAGGCAACTATGCTGACCATTACACCACCACCGCACAAGCGAGCGCCCCGCCTCCGCGCTGTGTCGGCTTCCCGCCTGTCGGCAGCGGCCGAAGGTGATCGTACCTGGCAGGCGCATTTCGAGGTAGGCTAGGGGAGCACATCCAGACGCATTCGGACAGCGTATCCGCGCACATTTCGCATCCTTTGGCAAGAGTCGGCGCCGGCGAGGACCGCGTTCTGGCGGCATTTTTAAGCAGTGCAGTGCAGGATTCAGCGTCTGCAGCATCTTCTCCACAGAATGCTACGGCGCTTGACGGCAGTCCCACTTTCCCTTGAGACATCTGCTCGGGAAGCAGCGTAAAGTTACCGCTGGCCCAAGCATCGGTGGTTCAGTGGTAGAATGCTCGCCTGCCACGCGGGCGGCCCGGGTTCGATTCCCGGCCGATGCATCTTATTGCTTTTCCCGCGATAATGCTGCCGTGTGGCTTGCGCGCTTGAGATGCACGATCCGCAAGAATATATAGCTGGATTCCCTTGAGAAGAACCGAGAACGCAGCACTCGCCGGTCCCCACTAGGACGCTCGCATGATGTTCTGCAGACTAGCGTCGGCTTGGCCTCACAAGTTGCTGTGTCCAGGTGCCTCCGAGGCACTGAACTTTAACGACAAGGAGTGCTGCCTATCGTTGCAACAGCTGCAGCAACACCGCAATCAACTGGGCCGGCAGTGCACGTGTAGCAACAGAACACGTTATCCAGGAAGTAATGTTGGGTACGGTATTTACCCAGTTTCCAGGACCAGTTGTGCACCCGTGCCTCGGTAGCGCAGTAGGCAGCGCGTAAGTCTCATAATCTTAAGGTCGTGAGTTCGATCCTCACCCGGGGCATTTGATTTTCTGTGACCGATGGTGGTGCTGTTGCTAGGGCACCAACGTATTTTTTGTTTGTTATCCACAACGTTTCAACGCTTCAGCGGGAAAATGTTTACTTCCTGTTATTGCTACTTACAGCTTCCCTTTTCCTCTTCTCCCAGCAGAGCATGAAGCCAAAAGCATTGCTCTGCGGCGTTTGAGGTGCGCGCCTTGCCAGTCAGTATGTGCAAAGGTGCTCGCAAAGAGAGAAGGTCGCCGACGCGGCACTCGACACGAAATGCGACAAGCGACCGTACGAACGGTCGAAGGAAACGGCCACATCCGGTGTGGTCTAGTGGCTAGGATACCTGGCTTTCACCCAGGAGGCCCGGGTACGATTCCCGGTACCGGAACGGAATTTTTTCCACGCGCGTCGTGACAAGTTTGAGTTGTCCGAGCGGCCGTTTCCCGTCCTGCTCGCAATATAGCTACTGTTTCGTGACCGTCAGCAGAATATAGACCAGGGAAGCAGACGCACGACGACCATAGAAATGGTGTACGGCCTCATGCCACCTGTTTCCAGCTTAGGGCTGAGCAACTGCATCTGCCGAGGCCCGTTAGCTCAGTTGGTTAGAGCGTCGTGCTAATAACGCGAAGGTCGTGGGTTCGATCCCCCCACGGGCCACTGCTCTTTTACTACTACGAAAAGGCAGCGCCGATTTCAGCTGGCGAGTGTGATGACCAAAAGATCATCACCCTGCGTGGAAGTTGACAGAGGATCCGAACCCGACTCGTCGGGAAGCGCTACAGCATTCACTCGGCAATGGCCGTACTATCTTGAATACACTGGTTCTCAACTGATAAAGAGAAAATGAAAGAAAATGTCCGATTGCCGATGCGCAACAACTTTGGCCCCTGTCAGTACTTGGGCGGGTGAGCGCATGGGAACACAGGGTACTATTGGCAGTTTTACTTCCTATTTTTGCTTCTCCTTAGTTTTCGGAGCTACAGCCCGATTCGGTCAGGGAGACGCCACCGTGAAATGAAGGGGGCGTGCTGTGTGTCCATCGCCTCGCCTCTCCTTACCTCTCTCAGTCGTTTCTCGTGCTTGTCGTTTTGATATAGGCCGATTTGAGAGCGTCAGCTCTCGCGTCAGCTGAGCAAAGTCGAGACAAGTCGAGACACACTAAGGGCTGGTATGCAGCGAGTAGGAGGCCGGAAAAACAATAATTTAAGAGCGCGTGGCAAAAGTACTCATAGGCGAAATTAAAAGCCTGCTGCGGTGGCCGGGAATCGAACCCGGATCAACTGCTTGGAAGGCAACTATGCTGACCATTACACCACCACCGCACAAGCGAGCGCCCCGCCTCCGCGCTGTGTCGGCTTCCCGCCTGTCGGCAGCGGCCGAAGGTGATCGTACCTGGCAGGCGCATTTCGAGGTAGGCTAGGGGAGCACATCCAGACGCATTCGGACAGCGTATCCGCGCACATTTCGCATCCTTTGGCAAGAGTCGGCGCCGGCGAGGACCGCGTTCTGGCGGCATTTTTAAGCAGTGCAGTGCAGGATTCAGCGTCTGCAGCATCTTCTCCACAGAATGCTACGGCGCTTGACGGCAGTCCCACTTTCCCTTGAGACATCTGCTCGGGAAGCAGCGTAAAGGTACCGCTGGCCCAAGCATCGGTGGTTCAGTGGTAGAATGCTCGCCTGCCACGCGGGCGGCCCGGGTTCGATTCCCGGCCGATGCATCTTATTGCTTTTCCCGCGATAATGCTGCCGTGTGGCTTGCGCGCTTGAGATGCACGATCCGCAAGAATATATAGCTGGATTCCCTTGAGAAGAACCGAGAACGCAGCACTCGCCGGTCCCCACTAGGACGCTCGCATGATGTTCTGCAGACTAGCGTCGGCTTGGCCTCACAAGTTGCTGTGTCCAGGTGCCTCCGAGGCACTGAACTTTAACGACAAGGAGTGCTGCCTATCGTTGCAACAGCTGCAGCAACACCGCAATCAACTGGGCCGGCAGTGCACGTGTAGCAACAGAACACGTTATCCAGGAAGTAATGTTGGGTACGGTATTTACCCAGTTTCCAGGACCAGTTGTGCACCCGTGCCTCGGTAGCGCAGTAGGCAGCGCGTAAGTCTCATAATCTTAAGGTCGTGAGTTCGATCCTCACCCGGGGCATTTGATTTTCTGTGACCGATGGTGGTGCTGTTGCTAGGGCACCAACGTATTTTTTGTTTGTTATCCACAACGTTTCAACGCTTCAGCGGGAAAATGTTTACTTCCTGTTATTGCTACTTACAGCTTCCCTTTTCCTCTTCTCCCAGCAGAGCATGAAGCCAAAAGCATTGCTCTGCGGCGTTTGAGGTGCGCGCCTTGCCAGTCAGTATGTGCAAAGGTGCTCGCAAAGAGAGAAGGTCGCCGACGCGGCACTCGACACGAAATGCGACAAGCGACCGTACGAACGGTCGAAGGAAACGGCCACATCCGGTGTGGTCTAGTGGCTAGGATACCTGGCTTTCACCCAGGAGGCCCGGGTACGATTCCCGGTACCGGAACGGAATTTTTTCCACGCGCGTCGTGACAAGTTTGAGTTGTCCGAGCGGCCGTTTCCCGTCCTGCTCGCAATATAGCTACTGTTTCGTGACCGTCAGCAGAATATAGACCAGGGAAGCAGACGCACGACGACCATAGAAATGGTGTACGGCCTCATGCCACCTGTTTCCAGCTTAGGGCTGAGCAACTGCATCTGCCGAGGCCCGTTAGCTCAGTTGGTTAGAGCGTCGTGCTAATAACGCGAAGGTCGTGGGTTCGATCCCCCCACGGGCCACTGCTCTTTTACTACTACGAAAAGGCAGCGCCGATTTCAGCTGGCGAGTGTGATGACCAAAAGATCATCACCCTGCGTGGAAGTTGACAGAGGATCCGAACCCGACTCGTCGGGAAGCGCTACAGCATTCACTCGGCAATGGCCGTACTATCTTGAATACACTGGTTCTCAACTGATAAAGAGAAAATGAAAGAAAATGTCCGATTGCCGATGCGCAACAACTTTGGCCCCTGTCAGTACTTGGGCGGGTGAGCGCATGGGAACACAGGGTACTATTGGCAGTTTTACTTCCTATTTTTGCTTCTCCTTAGTTTTCGGAGCTACAGCCCGATTCGGTCAGGGAGACGCCACCGTGAAATGAAGGGGGCGTGCTGTGTGTCCATCGCCTCGCCTCTCCTTACCTCTCTCAGTCGTTTCTCGTGCTTGTCGTTTTGATATAGGCCGATTTGAGAGCGTCAGCTCTCGCGTCAGCTGAGCAAAGTCGAGACAAGTCGAGACACACTAAGGGCTGGTATGCAGCGAGTAGGAGGCCGGAAAAACAATAATTTAAGAGCGCGTGGCAAAAGTACTCATAGGCGAAATTAAAAGCCTGCTGCGGTGGCCGGGAATCGAACCCGGATCAACTGCTTGGAAGGCAACTATGCTGACCATTACACCACCACCGCACAAGCGAGCGCCCCGCCTCCGCGCTGTGTCGGCTTCCCGCCTGTCGGCAGCGGCCGAAGGTGATCGTACCTGGCAGGCGCATTTCGAGGTAGGCTAGGGGAGCACATCCAGACGCATTCGGACAGCGTATCCGCGCACATTTCGCATCCTTTGGCAAGAGTCGGCGCCGGCGAGGACCGCGTTCTGGCGGCATTTTTAAGCAGTGCAGTGCAGGATTCAGCGTCTGCAGCATCTTCTCCACAGAATGCTACGGCGCTTGACGGCAGTCCCACTTTCCCTTGAGACATCTGCTCGGGAAGCAGCGTAAAGTTACCGCTGGCCCAAGCATCGGTGGTTCAGTGGTAGAATGCTCGCCTGCCACGCGGGCGGCCCGGGTTCGATTCCCGGCCGATGCATCTTATTGCTTTTCCCGCGATAATGCTGCCGTGTGGCTTGCGCGCTTGAGATGCACGATCCGCAAGAATATATAGCTGGATTCCCTTGAGAAGAACCGAGAACGCAGCACTCGCCGGTCCCCACTAGGACGCTCGCATGATGTTCTGCAGACTAGCGTCGGCTTGGCCTCACAAGCTGCTGTGTCCAGGTGCCTCCGAGGCACTGAACTTTAACGACAAGGAGTGCTGCCTATCGTTGCAACAGCTGCAGCAACACCGCAATCAACTGGGCCGGCAGTGCACGTGTAGCAACAGAACACGTTATCCAGGAAGTAATGTTGGGTACGGTATTTACCCAGTTTCCAGGACCAGTTGTGCACCCGTGCCTCGGTAGCGCAGTAGGCAGCGCGTAAGTCTCATAATCTTAAGGTCGTGAGTTCGATCCTCACCCGGGGCATTTGATTTTCTGTGACCGATGGTGGTGCTGTTGCTAGGGCACCAACGTATTTTTTGTTTGTTATCCACAACGTTTCAACGCTTCAGCGGGAAAATGTTTACTTCCTGTTATTGCTACTTACAGCTTCCCTTTTCCTCTTCTCCCAGCAGAGCATGAAGCCAAAAGCATTGCTCTGCGGCGTTTGAGGTGCGCGCCTTGCCAGTCAGTATGTGCAAAGGTGCTCGCAAAGAGAGAAGGTCGCCGACGCGGCACTCGACACGAAATGCGACAAGCGACCGTACGAACGGTCGAAGGAAACGGCCACATCCGGTGTGGTCTAGTGGCTAGGATACCTGGCTTTCACCCAGGAGGCCCGGGTACGATTCCCGGTACCGGAACGGAATTTTTTCCACGCGCGTCGTGACAAGTTTGAGTTGTCCGAGCGGCCGTTTCCCGTCCTGCTCGCAATATAGCTACTGTTTCGTGACCGTCAGCAGAATATAGACCAGGGAAGCAGACGCACGACGACCATAGAAATGGTGTACGGCCTCATGCCACCTGTTTCCAGCTTAGGGCTGAGCAACTGCATCTGCCGAGGCCCGTTAGCTCAGTTGGTTAGAGCGTCGTGCTAATAACGCGAAGGTCGTGGGTTCGATCCCCCCACGGGCCACTGCTCTTTTACTACTACGAAAAGGCAGCGCCGATTTCAGCTGGCGAGTGTGATGACCAAAAGATCATCACCCTGCGTGGAAGTTGACAGAGGATCCGAACCCGACTCGTCGGGAAGCGCTACAGCATTCACTCGGCAATGGCCGTACTATCTTGAATACACTGGTTCTCAACTGATAAAGAGAAAATGAAAGAAAATGTCCGATTGCCGATGCGCAACAACTTTGGCCCCTGTCAGTACTTGGGCGGGTGAGCGCATGGGAACACAGGGTACTATTGGCAGTTTTACTTCCTATTTTTGCTTCTCCTTAGTTTTCGGAGCTACAGCCCGATTCGGTCAGGGAGACGCCACCGTGAAATGAAGGGGGCGTGCTGTGTGTCCATCGCCTCGCCTCTCCTTACCTCTCTCAGTCGTTTCTCGTGCTTGTCGTTTTGATATAGGCCGATTTGAGAGCGTCAGCTCTCGCGTCAGCTGAGCAAAGTCGAGACAAGTCGAGACACACTAAGGGCTGGTATGCAGCGAGTAGGAGGCCGGAAAAACAATAATTTAAGAGCGCGTGGCAAAAGTACTCATAGGCGAAATTAAAAGCCTGCTGCGGTGGCCGGGAATCGAACCCGGATCAACTGCTTGGAAGGCAACTATGCTGACCATTACACCACCACCGCACAAGCGAGCGCCCCGCCTCCGCGCTGTGTCGGCTTCCCGCCTGTCGGCAGCGGCCGAAGGTGATCGTACCTGGCAGGCGCATTTCGAGGTAGGCTAGGGGAGCACATCCAGACGCATTCGGACAGCGTATCCGCGCACATTTCGCATCCTTTGGCAAGAGTCGGCGCCGGCGAGGACCGCGTTCTGGCGGCATTTTTAAGCAGTGCAGTGCAGGATTCAGCGTCTGCAGCATCTTCTCCACAGAATGCTACGGCGCTTGACGGCAGTCCCACTTTCCCTTGAGACATCTGCTCGGGAAGCAGCGTAAAGGTACCGCTGGCCCAAGCATCGGTGGTTCAGTGGTAGAATGCTCGCCTGCCACGCGGGCGGCCCGGGTTCGATTCCCGGCCGATGCATCTTATTGCTTTTCCCGCGATAATGCTGCCGTGTGGCTTGCGCGCTTGAGATGCACGATCCGCAAGAATATATAGCTGGATTCCCTTGAGAAGAACCGAGAACGCAGCACTCGCCGGTCCCCACTAGGACGCTCGCATGATGTTCTGCAGACTAGCGTCGGCTTGGCCTCACAAGTTGCTGTGTCCAGGTGCCTCCGAGGCACTGAACTTTAACGACAAGGAGTGCTGCCTATCGTTGCAACAGCTGCAGCAACACCGCAATCAACTGGGCCGGCAGTGCACGTGTAGCAACAGAACACGTTATCCAGGAAGTAATGTTGGGTACGGTATTTACCCAGTTTCCAGGACCAGTTGTGCACCCGTGCCTCGGTAGCGCAGTAGGCAGCGCGTAAGTCTCATAATCTTAAGGTCGTGAGTTCGATCCTCACCCGGGGCATTTGATTTTCTGTGACCGATGGTGGTGCTGTTGCTAGGGCACCAACGTATTTTTTGTTTGTTATCCACAACGTTTCAACGCTTCAGCGGGAAAATGTTTACTTCCTGTTATTGCTACTTACAGCTTCCCTTTTCCTCTTCTCCCAGCAGAGCATGAAGCCAAAAGCATTGCTCTGCGGCGTTTGAGGTGCGCGCCTTGCCAGTCAGTATGTGCAAAGGTGCTCGCAAAGAGAGAAGGTCGCCGACGCGGCACTCGACACGAAATGCGACAAGCGACCGTACGAACGGTCGAAGGAAACGGCCACATCCGGTGTGGTCTAGTGGCTAGGATACCTGGCTTTCACCCAGGAGGCCCGGGTACGATTCCCGGTACCGGAACGGAATTTTTTCCACGCGCGTCGTGACAAGTTTGAGTTGTCCGAGCGGCCGTTTCCCGTCCTGCTCGCAATATAGCTACTGTTTCGTGACCGTCAGCAGAATATAGACCAGGGAAGCAGACGCACGACGACCATAGAAATGGTGTACGGCCTCATGCCACCTGTTTCCAGCTTAGGGCTGAGCAACTGCATCTGCCGAGGCCCGTTAGCTCAGTTGGTTAGAGCGTCGTGCTAATAACGCGAAGGTCGTGGGTTCGATCCCCCCACGGGCCACTGCTCTTTTACTACTACGAAAAGGCAGCGCCGATTTCAGCTGGCGAGTGTGATGACCAAAAGATCATCACCCTGCGTGGAAGTTGACAGAGGATCCGAACCCGACTCGTCGGGAAGCGCTACAGCATTCACTCGGCAATGGCCGTACTATCTTGAATACACTGGTTCTCAACTGATAAAGAGAAAATGAAAGAAAATGTCCGATTGCCGATGCGCAACAACTTTGGCCCCTGTCAGTACTTGGGCGGGTGAGCGCATGGGAACACAGGGTACTATTGGCAGTTTTACTTCCTATTTTTGCTTCTCCTTAGTTTTCGGAGCTACAGCCCGATTCGGTCAGGGAGACGCCACCGTGAAATGAAGGGGGCGTGCTGTGTGTCCATCGCCTCGCCTCTCCGTACCTCTCTCAGTCGTTTCTCGTGCTTGTCGTTTTGATATAGGCCGATTTGAGAGCGTCAGCTCTCGCGTCAGCTGAGCAAAGTCGAGACAAGTCGAGACACACTAAGGGCTGGTATGCAGCGAGTAGGAGGCCGGAAAAACAATAATTTAAGAGCGCGTGGCAAAAGTACTCATAGGCGAAATTAAAAGCCTGCTGCGGTGGCCGGGAATCGAACCCGGATCAACTGCTTGGAAGGCAACTATGCTGACCATTACACCACCACCGCACAAGCGAGCGCCCCGCCTCCGCGCTGTGTCGGCTTCCCGCCTGTCGGCAGCGGCCGAAGGTGATCGTACCTGGCAGGCGCATTTCGAGGTAGGCTAGGGGAGCACATCCAGACGCATTCGGACAGCGTATCCGCGCACATTTCGCATCCTTTGGCAAGAGTCGGCGCCGGCGAGGACCGCGTTCTGGCGGCATTTTTAAGCAGTGCAGTGCAGGATTCAGCGTCTGCAGCATCTTCTCCACAGAATGCTACGGCGCTTGACGGCAGTCCCACTTTCCCTTGAGACATCTGCTCGGGAAGCAGCGTAAAGTTACCGCTGGCCCAAGCATCGGTGGTTCAGTGGTAGAATGCTCGCCTGCCACGCGGGCGGCCCGGGTTCGATTCCCGGCCGATGCATCTTATTGCTTTTCCCGCGATAATGCTGCCGTGTGGCTTGCGCGCTTGAGATGCACGATCCGCAAGAATATATAGCTGGATTCCCTTGAGAAGAACCGAGAACGCAGCACTCGCCGGTCCCCACTAGGACGCTCGCATGATGTTCTGCAGACTAGCGTCGGCTTGGCCTCACAAGTTGCTGTGTCCAGGTGCCTCCGAGGCACTGAACTTTAACGACAAGGAGTGCTGCCTATCGTTGCAACAGCTGCAGCAACACCGCAATCAACTGGGCCGGCAGTGCACGTGTAGCAACAGAACACGTTATCCAGGAAGTAATGTTGGGTACGGTATTTACCCAGTTTCCAGGACCAGTTGTGCACCCGTGCCTCGGTAGCGCAGTAGGCAGCGCGTAAGTCTCATAATCTTGAGGTCGTGAGTTCGATCCTCACCCGGGGCATTTGATTTTCTGTGACCGATGGTGGTGCTGTTGCTAGGGCACCAACGTATTTTTTGTTTGTTATCCACAACGTTTCAACGCTTCAGCGGGAAAATGTTTACTTCCTGTTATTGCTACTTACAGCTTCCCTTTTCCTCTTCTCCCAGCAGAGCATGAAGCCAAAAGCATTGCTCTGCGGCGTTTGAGGTGCGCGCCTTGCCAGTCAGTATGTGCAAAGGTGCTCGCAAAGAGAGAAGGTCGCCGACGCGGCACTCGACACGAAATGCGACAAGCGACCGTACGAACGGTCGAAGGAAACGGCCACATCCGGTGTGGTCTAGTGGCTAGGATACCTGGCTTTCACCCAGGAGGCCCGGGTACGATTCCCGGTACCGGAACGGAATTTTTTCCACGCGCGTCGTGACAAGTTTGAGTTGTCCGAGCGGCCGTTTCCCGTCCTGCTCGCAATATAGCTACTGTTTCGTGACCGTCAGCAGAATATAGACCAGGGAAGCAGACGCACGACGACCATAGAAATGGTGTACGGCCTCATGCCACCTGTTTCCAGCTTAGGGCTGAGCAACTGCATCTGCCGAGGCCCGTTAGCTCAGTTGGTTAGAGCGTCGTGCTAATAACGCGAAGGTCGTGGGTTCGATCCCCCCACGGGCCACTGCTCTTTTACTACTACGAAAAGGCAGCGCCGATTTCAGCTGGCGAGTGTGATGACCAAAAGATCATCACCCTGCGTGGAAGTTGACAGAGGATCCGAACCCGACTCGTCGGGAAGCGCTACAGCATTCACTCGGCAATGGCCGTACTATCTTGAATACACTGGTTCTCAACTGATAAAGAGAAAATGAAAGAAAATGTCCGATTGCCGATGCGCAACAACTTTGGCCCCTGTCAGTACTTGGGCGGGTGAGCGCATGGGAACACAGGGTACTATTGGCAGTTTTACTTCCTATTTTTGCTTCTCCTTAGTTTTCGGAGCTACAGCCCGATTCGGTCAGGGAGACGCCACCGTGAAATGAAGGGGGCGTGCTGTGTGTCCATCGCCTCGCCTCTCCTTACCTCTCTCAGTCGTTTCTCGTGCTTGTCGTTTTGATATAGGCCGATTTGAGAGCGTCAGCTCTCGCGTCAGCTGAGCAAAGTCGAGACAAGTCGAGACACACTAAGGGCTGGTATGCAGCGAGTAGGAGGCCGGAAAAACAATAATTTAAGAGCGCGTGGCAAAAGTACTCATAGGCGAAATTAAAAGCCTGCTGCGGTGGCCGGGAATCGAACCCGGATCAACTGCTTGGAAGGCAACTATGCTGACCATTACACCACCACCGCACAAGCGAGCGCCCCGCCTCCGCGCTGTGTCGGCTTCCCGCCTGTCGGCAGCGGCCGAAGGTGATCGTACCTGGCAGGCGCATTTCGAGGTAGGCTAGGGGAGCACATCCAGACGCATTCGGACAGCGTATCCGCGCACATTTCGCATCCTTTGGCAAGAGTCGGCGCCGGCGAGGACCGCGTTCTGGCGGCATTTTTAAGCAGTGCAGTGCAGGATTCAGCGTCTGCAGCATCTTCTCCACAGAATGCTACGGCGCTTGACGGCAGTCCCACTTTCCCTTGAGACATCTGCTCGGGAAGCAGCGTAAAGTTACCGCTGGCCCAAGCATCGGTGGTTCAGTGGTAGAATGCTCGCCTGCCACGCGGGCGGCCCGGGTTCGATTCCCGGCCGATGCATCTTATTGCTTTTCCCGCGATAATGCTGCCGTGTGGCTTGCGCGCTTGAGATGCACGATCCGCAAGAATATATAGCTGGATTCCCTTGAGAAGAACCGAGAACGCAGCACTCGCCGGTCCCCACTAGGACGCTCGCATGATGTTCTGCAGACTAGCGTCGGCTTGGCCTCACAAGTTGCTGTGTCCAGGTGCCTCCGAGGCACTGAACTTTAACGACAAGGAGTGCTGCCTATCGTTGCAACAGCTGCAGCAACACCGCAATCAACTGGGCCGGCAGTGCACGTGTAGCAACAGAACACGTTATCCAGGAAGTAATGTTGGGTACGGTATTTACCCAGTTTCCAGGACCAGTTGTGCACCCGTGCCTCGGTAGCGCAGTAGGCAGCGCGTAAGTCTCATAATCTTAAGGTCGTGAGTTCGATCCTCACCCGGGGCGTTTGATTTTCTGTGACCGATGGTGGTGCTGTTGCTAGGGCACCAACGTATTTTTTGTTTGTTATCCACAACGTTTCAACGCTTCAGCGGGAAAATGTTTACTTCCTGTTATTGCTACTTACAGCTTCCCTTTTCCTCTTCTCCCAGCAGAGCATGAAGCCAAAAGCATTGCTCTGCGGCGTTTGAGGTGCGCGCCTTGCCAGTCAGTATGTGCAAAGGTGCTCGCAAAGAGAGAAGGTCGCCGACGCGGCACTCGACACGAAATGCGACAAGCGACCGTACGAACGGTCGAAGGAAACGGCCACATCCGGTGTGGTCTAGTGGCTAGGATACCTGGCTTTCACCCAGGAGGCCCGGGTACGATTCCCGGTACCGGAACGGAATTTTTTCCACGCGCGTCGTGACAAGTTTGAGTTGTCCGAGCGGCCGTTTCCCGTCCTGCTCGCAATATAGCTACTGTTTCGTGACCGTCAGCAGAATATAGACCAGGGAAGCAGACGCACGACGACCATAGAAATGGTGTACGGCCTCATGCCACCTGTTTCCAGCTTAGGGCTGAGCAACTGCATCTGCCGAGGCCCGTTAGCTCAGTTGGTTAGAGCGTCGTGCTAATAACGCGAAGGTCGTGGGTTCGATCCCCCCACGGGCCACTGCTCTTTTACTACTACGAAAAGGCAGCGCCGATTTCAGCTGGCGAGTGTGATGACCAAAAGATCATCACCCTGCGTGGAAGTTGACAGAGGATCCGAACCCGACTCGTCGGGAAGCGCTACAGCATTCACTCGGCAATGGCCGTACTATCTTGAATACACTGGTTCTCAACTGATAAAGAGAAAATGAAAGAAAATGTCCGATTGCCGATGCGCAACAACTTTGGCCCCTGTCAGTACTTGGGCGGGTGAGCGCATGGGAACACAGGGTACTATTGGCAGTTTTACTTCCTATTTTTGCTTCTCCTTAGTTTTCGGAGCTACAGCCCGATTCGGTCAGGGAGACGCCACCGTGAAATGAAGGGGGCGTGCTGTGTGTCCATCGCCTCGCCTCTCCTTACCTCTCTCAGTCGTTTCTCGTGCTTGTCGTTTTGATATAGGCCGATTTGAGAGCGTCAGCTCTCGCGTCAGCTGAGCAAAGTCGAGACAAGTCGAGACACACTAAGGGCTGGTATGCAGCGAGTAGGAGGCCGGAAAAACAATAATTTAAGAGCGCGTGGCAAAAGTACTCATAGGCGAAATTAAAAGCCTGCTGCGGTGGCCGGGAATCGAACCCGGATCAACTGCTTGGAAGGCAACTATGCTGACCATTACACCACCACCGCACAAGCGAGCGCCCCGCCTCCGCGCTGTGTCGGCTTCCCGCCTGTCGGCAGCGGCCGAAGGTGATCGTACCTGGCAGGCGCATTTCGAGGTAGGCTAGGGGAGCACATCCAGACGCATTCGGACAGCGTATCCGCGCACATTTCGCATCCTTTGGCAAGAGTCGGCGCCGGCGAGGACCGCGTTCTGGCGGCATTTTTAAGCAGTGCAGTGCAGGATTCAGCGTCTGCAGCATCTTCTCCACAGAATGCTACGGCGCTTGACGGCAGTCCCACTTTCCCTTGAGACATCTGCTCGGGAAGCAGCGTAAAGTTACCGCTGGCCCAAGCATCGGTGGTTCAGTGGTAGAATGCTCGCCTGCCACGCGGGCGGCCCGGGTTCGATTCCCGGCCGATGCATCTTATTGCTTTTCCCGCGATAATGCTGCCGTGTGGCTTGCGCGCTTGAGATGCACGATCCGCAAGAATATATAGCTGGATTCCCTTGAGAAGAACCGAGAACGCAGCACTCGCCGGTCCCCACTAGGACGCTCGCATGATGTTCTGCAGACTAGCGTCGGCTTGGCCTCACAAGTTGCTGTGTCCAGGTGCCTCCGAGGCACTGAACTTTAACGACAAGGAGTGCTGCCTATCGTTGCAACAGCTGCAGCAACACCGCAATCAACTGGGCCGGCAGTGCACGTGTAGCAACAGAACACGTTATCCAGGAAGTAATGTTGGGTACGGTATTTACCCAGTTTCCAGGACCAGTTGTGCACCCGTGCCTCGGTAGCGCAGTAGGCAGCGCGTAAGTCTCATAATCTTAAGGTCGTGAGTTCGATCCTCACCCGGGGCATTTGATTTTCTGTGACCGATGGTGGTGCTGTTGCTAGGGCACCAACGTATTTTTTGTTTGTTATCCACAACGTTTCAACGCTTCAGCGGGAAAATGTTTACTTCCTGTTATTGCTACTTACAGCTTCCCTTTTCCTCTTCTCCCAGCAGAGCATGAAGCCAAAAGCATTGCTCTGCGGCGTTTGAGGTGCGCGCCTTGCCAGTCAGTATGTGCAAAGGTGCTCGCAAAGAGAGAAGGTCGCCGACGCGGCACTCGACACGAAATGCGACAAGCGACCGTACGAACGGTCGAAGGAAACGGCCACATCCGGTGTGGTCTAGTGGCTAGGATACCTGGCTTTCACCCAGGAGGCCCGGGTACGATTCCCGGTACCGGAACGGAATTTTTTCCACGCGCGTCGTGACAAGTTTGAGTTGTCCGAGCGGCCGTTTCCCGTCCTGCTCGCAATATAGCTACTGTTTCGTGACCGTCAGCAGAATATAGACCAGGGAAGCAGACGCACGACGACCATAGAAATGGTGTACGGCCTCATGCCACCTGTTTCCAGCTTAGGGCTGAGCAACTGCATCTGCCGAGGCCCGTTAGCTCAGTTGGTTAGAGCGTCGTGCTAATAACGCGAAGGTCGTGGGTTCGATCCCCCCACGGGCCACTGCTCTTTTACTACTACGAAAAGGCAGCGCCGATTTCAGCTGGCGAGTGTGATGACCAAAAGATCATCACCCTGCGTGGAAGTTGACAGAGGATCCGAACCCGACTCGTCGGGAAGCGCTACAGCATTCACTCGGCAATGGCCGTACTATCTTGAATACACTGGTTCTCAACTGATAAAGAGAAAATGAAAGAAAATGTCCGATTGCCGATGCGCAACAACTTTGGCCCCTGTCAGTACTTGGGCGGGTGAGCGCATGGGAACACAGGGTACTATTGGCAGTTTTACTTCCTATTTTTGCTTCTCCTTAGTTTTCGGAGCTACAGCCCGATTCGGTCAGGGAGACGCCACCGTGAAATGAAGGGGGCGTGCTGTGTGTCCATCGCCTCGCCTCTCCTTACCTCTCTCAGTCGTTTCTCGTGCTTGTCGTTTTGATATAGGCCGATTTGAGAGCGTCAGCTCTCGCGTCAGCTGAGCAAAGTCGAGACAAGTCGAGACACACTAAGGGCTGGTATGCAGCGAGTAGGAGGCCGGAAAAACAATAATTTAAGAGCGCGTGGCAAAAGTACTCATACGCGAAATTAAAAGCCTGCTGCGGTGGCCGGGAATCGAACCCGGATCAACTGCTTGGAATGCAACTATGCTGACCATTACACCACCACCGCACAAGCGAGCGCCCCGCCTCCGCGCTGTGTCGGCTTCCCGCCTGTCGGCAGCGGCCGAAGGTGATCGTACCTGGCAGGCGCATTTCGAGGTAGGCTAGGGGAGCACATCCAGACGCATTCGGACAGCGTATCCGCGCACATTTCGCATCCTTTGGCAAGAGTCGGCGCCGGCGAGGACCGCGTTCTGGCGGCATTTTTAAGCAGTGCAGTGCAGGATTCAGCGTCTGCAGCATCTTCTCCACAGAATGCTACGGCGCTTGACGGCAGTCCCACTTTCCCTTGAGACATCTGCTCGGGAAGCAGCGTAAAGTTACCGCTGGCCCAAGCATCGGTGGTTCAGTGGTAGAATGCTCGCCTGCCACGCGGGCGGCCCGGGTTCGATTCCCGGCCGATGCATCTTATTGCTTTTCCCGCGATAATGCTGCCGTGTGGCTTGCGCGCTTGAGATGCACGATCCGCAAGAATATATAGCTGGATTCCCTTGAGAAGAACCGAGAACGCAGCACTCGCCGGTCCCCACTAGGACGCTCGCATGATGTTCTGCAGACTAGCGTCGGCTTGGCCTCACAAGTTGCTGTGTCCAGGTGCCTCCGAGGCACTGAACTTTAACGACAAGGAGTGCTGCCTATCGTTGCAACTGCTGCAGCAACACCGCAATCAACTGGGCCGGCAGTGCACGTGTAGCAACAGAACACGTTATCCAGGAAGTAATGTTGGGTACGGTATTTACCCAGTTTCCAGGACCAGTTGTGCACCCGTGCCTCGGTAGCGCAGTAGGCAGCGCGTAAGTCTCATAATCTTAAGGTCGTGAGTTCGATCCTCACCCGGGGCATTTGATTTTCTGTGACCGATGGTGGTGCTGTTGCTAGGGCACCAACGTATTTTTTGTTTGTTATCCACAACGTTTCAACGCTTCAGCGGGAAAATGTTTACTTCCTGTTATTGCTACTTACAGCTTCCCTTTTCCTCTTCTCCCAGCAGAGCATGAAGCCAAAAGCATTGCTCTGCGGCGTTTGAGGTGCGCGCCTTGCCAGTCAGTATGTGCAAAGGTGCTCGCAAAGAGAGAAGGTCGCCGACGCGGCACTCGACACGAAATGCGACAAGCGACCGTACGAACGGTCGAAGGAAACGGCCACATCCGGTGTGGTCTAGTGGCTAGGATACCTGGCTTTCACCCAGGAGGCCCGGGTACGATTCCCGGTACCGGAACGGAATTTTTTCCACGCGCGTCGTGACAAGTTTGAGTTGTCCGAGCGGCCGTTTCCCGTCCTGCTCGCAATATAGCTACTGTTTCGTGACCGTCAGCAGAATATAGACCAGGGAAGCAGACGCACGACGACCATAGAAATGGTGTACGGCCTCATGCCACCTGTTTCCAGCTTAGGGCTGAGCAACTGCATCTGCCGAGGCCCGTTAGCTCAGTTGGTTAGAGCGTCGTGCTAATAACGCGAAGGTCGTGGGTTCGATCCCCCCACGGGCCACTGCTCTTTTACTACTACGAAAAGGCAGCGCCGATTTCAGCTGGCGAGTGTGATGACCAAAAGATCATCACCCTGCGTGGAAGTTGACAGAGGATCCGAACCCGACTCGTCGGGAAGCGCTACAGCATTCACTCGGCAATGGCCGTACTATCTTGAATACACTGGTTCTCAACTGATAAAGAGAAAATGAAAGAAAATGTCCGATTGCCGATGCGCAACAACTTTGGCCCCTGTCAGTACTTGGGCGGGTGAGCGCATGGGAACACAGGGTACTATTGGCAGTTTTACTTCCTATTTTTGCTTCTCCTTAGTTTTCGGAGCTACAGCCCGATTCGGTCAGGGAGACGCCACCGTGAAATGAAGGGGGCGTGCTGTGTGTCCATCGCCTCGCCTCTCCTTACCTCTCTCAGTCGTTTCTCGTGCTTGTCGTTTTGATATAGGCCGATTTGAGAGCGTCAGCTCTCGCGTCAGCTGAGCAAAGTCGAGACAAGTCGAGACACACTAAGGGCTGGTATGCAGCGAGTAGGAGGCCGGAAAAACAATAATTTAAGAGCGCGTGGCAAAAGTACTCATAGGCGAAATTAAAAGCCTGCTGCGGTGGCCGGGAATCGAACCCGGATCAACTGCTTGGAATGCAACTATGCTGACCATTACACCACCACCGCACAAGCGAGCGCCCCGCCTCCGCGCTGTGTCGGCTTCCCGCCTGTCGGCAGCGGCCGAAGGTGATCGTACCTGGCAGGCGCATTTCGAGGTAGGCTAGGGGAGCACATCCAGACGCATTCGGACAGCGTATCCGCGCACATTTCGCATCCTTTGGCAAGAGTCGGCGCCGGCGAGGACCGCGTTCTGGCGGCATTTTTAAGCAGTGCAGTGCAGGATTCAGCGTCTGCAGCATCTTCTCCACAGAATGCTACGGCGCTTGACGGCAGTCCCACTTTCCCTTGAGACATCTGCTCGGGAAGCAGCGTAAAGTTACCGCTGGCCCAAGCATCGGTGGTTCAGTGGTAGAATGCTCGCCTGCCACGCGGGCGGCCCGGGTTCGATTCCCGGCCGATGCATCTTATTGCTTTTCCCGCGATAATGCTGCCGTGTGGCTTGCGCGCTTGAGATGCACGATCCGCAAGAATATATAGCTGGATTCCCTTGAGAAGAACCGAGAACGCAGCACTCGCCGGTCCCCACTAGGACGCTCGCATGATGTTCTGCAGACTAGCGTCGGCTTGGCCTCACAAGTTGCTGTGTCCAGGTGCCTCCGAGGCACTGAACTTTAACGACAAGGAGTGCTGCCTATCGTTGCAACTGCTGCAGCAACACCGCAATCAACTGGGCCGGCAGTGCACGTGTAGCAACAGAACACGTTATCCAGGAAGTAATGTTGGGTACGGTATTTACCCAGTTTCCAGGACCAGTTGTGCACCCGTGCCTCGGTAGCGCAGTAGGCAGCGCGTAAGTCTCATAATCTTAAGGTCGTGAGTTCGATCCTCACCCGGGGCATTTGATTTTCTGTGACCGATGGTGGTGCTGTTGCTAGGGCACCAACGTATTTTTTGTTTGTTATCCACAACGTTTCAACGCTTCAGCGGGAAAATGTTTACTTCCTGTTATTGCTACTTACAGCTTCCCTTTTCCTCTTCTCCCAGCAGAGCATGAAGCCAAAAGCATTGCTCTGCGGCGTTTGAGGTGCGCGCCTTGCCAGTCAGTATGTGCAAAGGTGCTCGCAAAGAGAGAAGGTCGCCGACGCGGCACTCGACACGAAATGCGACAAGCGACCGTACGAACGGTCGAAGGAAACGGCCACATCCGGTGTGGTCTAGTGGCTAGGATACCTGGCTTTCACCCAGGAGGCCCGGGTACGATTCCCGGTACCGGAACGGAATTTTTTCCACGCGCGTCGTGACAAGTTTGAGTTGTCCGAGCGGCCGTTTCCCGTCCTGCTCGCAATATAGCTACTGTTTCGTGACCGTCAGCAGAATATAGACCAGGGAAGCAGACGCACGACGACCATAGAAATGGTGTACGGCCTCATGCCACCTGTTTCCAGCTTAGGGCTGAGCAACTGCATCTGCCGAGGCCCGTTAGCTCAGTTGGTTAGAGCGTCGTGCTAATAACGCGAAGGTCGTGGGTTCGATCCCCCCACGGGCCACTGCTCTTTTACTACTACGAAAAGGCAGCGCCGATTTCAGCTGGCGAGTGTGATGACCAAAAGATCATCACCCTGCGTGGAAGTTGACAGAGGATCCGAACCCGACTCGTCGGGAAGCGCTACAGCATTCACTCGGCAATGGCCGTACTATCTTGAATACACTGGTTCTCAACTGATAAAGAGAAAATGAAAGAAAATGTCCGATTGCCGATGCGCAACAACTTTGGCCCCTGTCAGTACTTGGGCGGGTGAGCGCATGGGAACACAGGGTACTATTGGCAGTTTTACTTCCTATTTTTGCTTCTCCTTAGTTTTCGGAGCTACAGCCCGATTCGGTCAGGGAGACGCCACCGTGAAATGAAGGGGGCGTGCTGTGTGTCCATCGCCTCGCCTCTCCTTACCTCTCTCAGTCGTTTCTCGTGCTTGTCGTTTTGATATAGGCCGATTTGAGAGCGTCAGCTCTCGCGTCAGCTGAGCAAAGTCGAGACAAGTCGAGACACACTAAGGGCTGGTATGCAGCGAGTAGGAGGCCGGAAAAACAATAATTTAAGAGCGCGTGGCAAAAGTACTCATACGCGAAATTAAAAGCCTGCTGCGGTGGCCGGGAATCGAACCCGGATCAACTGCTTGGAATGCAACTATGCTGACCATTACACCACCACCGCACAAGCGAGCGCCCCGCCTCCGCGCTGTGTCGGCTTCCCGCCTGTCGGCAGCGGCCGAAGGTGATCGTACCTGGCAGGCGCATTTCGAGGTAGGCTAGGGGAGCACATCCAGACGCATTCGGACAGCGTATCCGCGCACATTTCGCATCCTTTGGCAAGAGTCGGCGCCGGCGAGGACCGCGTTCTGGCGGCATTTTTAAGCAGTGCAGTGCAGGATTCAGCGTCTGCAGCATCTTCTCCACAGAATGCTACGGCGCTTGACGGCAGTCCCACTTTCCCTTGAGACATCTGCTCGGGAAGCAGCGTAAAGTTACCGCTGGCCCAAGCATCGGTGGTTCAGTGGTAGAATGCTCGCCTGCCACGCGGGCGGCCCGGGTTCGATTCCCGGCCGATGCATCTTATTGCTTTTCCCGCGATAATGCTGCCGTGTGGCTTGCGCGCTTGAGATGCACGATCCGCAAGAATATATAGCTGGATTCCCTTGAGAAGAACCGAGAACGCAGCACTCGCCGGTCCCCACTAGGACGCTCGCATGATGTTCTGCAGACTAGCGTCGGCTTGGCCTCACAAGTTGCTGTGTCCAGGTGCCTCCGAGGCACTGAACTTTAACGACAAGGAGTGCTGCCTATCGTTGCAACAGCTGCAGCAACACCGCAATCAACTGGGCCGGCAGTGCACGTGTAGCAACAGAACACGTTATCCAGGAAGTAATGTTGGGTACGGTATTTACCCAGTTTCCAGGACCAGTTGTGCACCCGTGCCTCGGTAGCGCAGTAGGCAGCGCGTAAGTCTCATAATCTTAAGGTCGTGAGTTCGATCCTCACCCGGGGCATTTGATTTTCTGTGACCGATGGTGGTGCTGTTGCTAGGGCACCAACGTATTTTTTGTTTGTTATCCACAACGTTTCAACGCTTCAGCGGGAAAATGTTTACTTCCTGTTATTGCTACTTACAGCTTCCCTTTTCCTCTTCTCCCAGCAGAGCATGAAGCCAAAAGCATTGCTCTGCGGCGTTTGAGGTGCGCGCCTTGCCAGTCAGTATGTGCAAAGGTGCTCGCAAAGAGAGAAGGTCGCCGACGCGGCACTCGACACGAAATGCGACAAGCGACCGTACGAACGGTCGAAGGAAACGGCCACATCCGGTGTGGTCTAGTGGCTAGGATACCTGGCTTTCACCCAGGAGGCCCGGGTACGATTCCCGGTACCGGAACGGAATTTTTTCCACGCGCGTCGTGACAAGTTTGAGTTGTCCGAGCGGCCGTTTCCCGTCCTGCTCGCAATATAGCTACTGTTTCGTGACCGTCAGCAGAATATAGACCAGGGAAGCAGACGCACGACGACCATAGAAATGGTGTACGGCCTCATGCCACCTGTTTCCAGCTTAGGGCTGAGCAACTGCATCTGCCGAGGCCCGTTAGCTCAGTTGGTTAGAGCGTCGTGCTAATAACGCGAAGGTCGTGGGTTCGATCCCCCCACGGGCCACTGCTCTTTTACTACTACGAAAAGGCAGCGCCGATTTCAGCTGGCGAGTGTGATGACCAAAAGATCATCACCCTGCGTGGAAGTTGACAGAGGATCCGAACCCGACTCGTCGGGAAGCGCTACAGCATTCACTCGGCAATGGCCGTACTATCTTGAATACACTGGTTCTCAACTGATAAAGAGAAAATGAAAGAAAATGTCCGATTGCCGATGCGCAACAACTTTGGCCCCTGTCAGTACTTGGGCGGGTGAGCGCATGGGAACACAGGGTACTATTGGCAGTTTTACTTCCTATTTTTGCTTCTCCTTAGTTTTCGGAGCTACAGCCCGATTCGGTCAGGGAGACGCCACCGTGAAATGAAGGGGGCGTGCTGTGTGTCCATCGCCTCGCCTCTCCTTACCTCTCTCAGTCGTTTCTCGTGCTTGTCGTTTTGATATAGGCCGATTTGAGAGCGTCAGCTCTCGCGTCAGCTGAGCAAAGTCGAGACAAGTCGAGACACACTAAGGGCTGGTATGCAGCGAGTAGGAGGCCGGAAAAACAATAATTTAAGAGCGCGTGGCAAAAGTACTCATACGCGAAATTAAAAGCCTGCTGCGGTGGCCGGGAATCGAACCCGGATCAACTGCTTGGAAGGCAACTATGCTGACCATTACACCACCACCGCACAAGCGAGCGCCCCGCCTCCGCGCTGTGTCGGCTTCCCGCCTGTCGGCAGCGGCCGAAGGTGATCGTACCTGGCAGGCGCATTTCGAGGTAGGCTAGGGGAGCACATCCAGACGCATTCGGACAGCGTATCCGCGCACATTTCGCATCCTTTGGCAAGAGTCGGCGCCGGCGAGGACCGCGTTCTGGCGGCATTTTTAAGCAGTGCAGTGCAGGATTCAGCGTCTGCAGCATCTTCTCCACAGAATGCTACGGCGCTTGACGGCAGTCCCACTTTCCCTTGAGACATCTGCTCGGGAAGCAGCGTAAAGTTACCGCTGGCCCAAGCATCGGTGGTTCAGTGGTAGAATGCTCGCCTGCCACGCGGGCGGCCCGGGTTCGATTCCCGGCCGATGCATCTTATTGCTTTTCCCGCGATAATGCTGCCGTGTGGCTTGCGCGCTTGAGATGCACGATCCGCAAGAATATATAGCTGGATTCCCTTGAGAAGAACCGAGAACGCAGCACTCGCCGGTCCCCACTAGGACGCTCGCATGATGTTCTGCAGACTAGCGTCGGCTTGGCCTCACAAGTTGCTGTGTCCAGGTGCCTCCGAGGCACTGAACTTTAACGACAAGGAGTGCTGCCTATCGTTGCAACAGCTGCAGCAACACCGCAATCAACTGGGCCGGCAGTGCACGTGTAGCAACAGAACACGTTATCCAGGAAGTAATGTTGGGTACGGTATTTACCCAGTTTCCAGGACCAGTTGTGCACCCGTGCCTCGGTAGCGCAGTAGGCAGCGCGTAAGTCTCATAATCTTAAGGTCGTGAGTTCGATCCTCACCCGGGGCATTTGATTTTCTGTGACCGATGGTGGTGCTGTTGCTAGGGCACCAACGTATTTTTTGTTTGTTATCCACAACGTTTCAACGCTTCAGCGGGAAAATGTTTACTTCCTGTTATTGCTACTTACAGCTTCCCTTTTCCTCTTCTCCCAGCAGAGCATGAAGCCAAAAGCATTGCTCTGCGGCGTTTGAGGTGCGCGCCTTGCCAGTCAGTATGTGCAAAGGTGCTCGCAAAGAGAGAAGGTCGCCGACGCGGCACTCGACACGAAATGCGACAAGCGACCGTACGAACGGTCGAAGGAAACGGCCACATCCGGTGTGGTCTAGTGGCTAGGATACCTGGCTTTCACCCAGGAGGCCCGGGTACGATTCCCGGTACCGGAACGGAATTTTTTCCACGCGCGTCGTGACAAGTTTGAGTTGTCCGAGCGGCCGTTTCCCGTCCTGCTCGCAATATAGCTACTGTTTCGTGACCGTCAGCAGAATATAGACCAGGGAAGCAGACGCACGACGACCATAGAAATGGTGTACGGCCTCATGCCACCTGTTTCCAGCTTAGGGCTGAGCAACTGCATCTGCCGAGGCCCGTTAGCTCAGTTGGTTAGAGCGTCGTGCTAATAACGCGAAGGTCGTGGGTTCGATCCCCCCACGGGCCACTGCTCTTTTACTACTACGAAAAGGCAGCGCCGATTTCAGCTGGCGAGTGTGATGACCAAAAGATCATCACCCTGCGTGGAAGTTGACAGAGGATCCGAACCCGACTCGTCGGGAAGCGCTACAGCATTCACTCGGCAATGGCCGTACTATCTTGAATACACTGGTTCTCAACTGATAAAGAGAAAATGAAAGAAAATGTCCGATTGCCGATGCGCAACAACTTTGGCCCCTGTCAGTACTTGGGCGGGTGAGCGCATGGGAACACAGGGTACTATTGGCAGTTTTACTTCCTATTTTTGCTTCTCCTTAGTTTTCGGAGCTACAGCCCGATTCGGTCAGGGAGACGCCACCGTGAAATGAAGGGGGCGTGCTGTGTGTCCATCGCCTCGCCTCTCCTTACCTCTCTCAGTCGTTTCTCGTGCTTGTCGTTTTGATATAGGCCGATTTGAGAGCGTCAGCTCTCGCGTCAGCTGAGCAAAGTCGAGACAAGTCGAGACACACTAAGGGCTGGTATGCAGCGAGTAGGAGGCCGGAAAAACAATAATTTAAGAGCGCGTGGCAAAAGTACTCATACGTGAAATTAAAAGCCTGCTGCGGTGGCCGGGAATCGAACCCGGATCAACTGCTTCGAAGGCAACTATGCTGACCATTACACCACCACCGCACAAGCGAGCGCCCCGCCTCCGCGCTGTGTCGGCTTCCCGCCTGTCGGCAGCGGCCGAAGGTGATCATACCTGGCAGGCGCATTTATAGGTAGGCTAGGGGAGCATATCCAGACGCATTCGGACAGCGTATCCGCGCACATTTCGCATCCTTTGGCAAGAGTCGGCGCCGGTGAGGACCGCGTTCTGGCGGCATTTTTAGCAGTGCAGTGCAGGATTCAGCGTCTGCAGCATCTTCTCCACAGAATGCTACGGCGCTTGACGGCAGTCCCACTTTCCCTTGAGACATCTGCTCGGGAAGCAGCGTAAAGTTACCGCTGGCCCAAGCATCGGTGGTTCAGTGGTAGAATGCTCGCCTGCCACGCGGGTGGCCCGGGTTCGATTCCCGGCCGATGCATCTTTTTGCTTTTCCCGCGATAATGCTGCCGTGTGGCTTGCGCGCTTGAGATGCACGATCCGCAAGAATATATAGCTGGATTCCCTTGAGAAGAACCGAGAACGCAGCACTCGCCGGTCCCCACTAGGACGCTCGCATGATGTTCTGCAGACTAGCGTCGGCTTGGCCTCACAAGTTGCTGTGTCCAGGTGCCTCCGAGGCACTGAACTTTAACGACAAGGAGTGCTGCCTATCGTTGCAACAGCTGCAGCAACACCGCAATCAACTGGGCCGGCAGTGCACGTGTAGCAACAGAACACGTTATCCAGGAAGTAATGTTGGGTACGGTATTTACCCAGTTTCCAGGACCAGTGGTGCACCCGTGCCTCGGTAGCGCAGTAGGCAGCGCGTAAGTCTCATAATCTTAAGGTCGTGAGTTCGATCCTCACCCGGGGCATTTGATTTTCTGTGACCGATGGTGGTGCTGTTGCTAGGGCACCAACGTATTTCTTGTTTGTTATCCACAACGTTTCAACGCTTCAGCGGGAAAATGTTTACTTCCTGTTATTGCTACTTACAGCTTCCCTTTTCCTCTTCTCCCAGCAGAGCATGAAGCCAAAAGCATTGCTCTGCGGCGTTTGAGGTGCGCGCCTTGCCAGTCAGTATGTGCAAAGGTGCTCGCAAAGAGAGAAGGTCGCCGACGCGGCACTCGACACGAAATGCGACAAGCGACCGTACGAACGGTCGAAGGAAACGGCCACATCCGGTGTGGTCTAGTGGCTAGGATACCTGGCTTTCACCCAGGAGGCCCGGGTACGATTCCCGGTACCGGAACGGAATTTTTTCCACGCGCGTCGTGACAAGTTTGAGTTGTCCGAGCGGCCGTTTCCCGTCCTGCTCGCAATATAGCTACTGTTTCGTGACCGTCAGCAGAATATAGACCAGGGAAGCAGACGCACGACGACCATAGAAATGGTGTACGGCCTCATGCCACCTGTTTCCAGCTTAGGGCTGAGCAACTGCATCTGCCGAGGCCCGTTAGCTCAGTTGGTTAGAGCGTCGTGCTAATAACGCGAAGGTCGTGGGTTCGATCCCCCCACGGGCCACTGCTCTTTTACTACTACGAAAAGGCAGCGCCGATTTCAGCTGGCGAGTGTGATGACCAAAAGATCATCACCCTGCGTGGAAGTTGACAGAGGATCCGAACCCGACTCGTCGGGAAGCGCTACAGCATTCACTCGGCAATGGCCGTACTATCTTGAATACACTGGTTCTCAACTGATAAAGAGAAAATGAAAGAAAATGTCCGATTGCCGATGCGCAACAACTTTGGCCCCTGTCAGTACTTGGGCGGGTGAGCGCATGGGAACACAGGGTACTATTGGCAGTTTTACTTCCTATTTTTGCTTCTCCTTAGTTTTCGGAGCTACAGCCCGATTCGGTCAGGGAGACGCCACCGTGAAATGAAGGGGGCGTGCTGTGTGTCCATCGCCTCGCCTCTCCTTACCTCTCTCAGTCGTTTCTCGTGCTTGTCGTTTTGATATAGGCCGATTTGAGAGCGTCAGCTCTCGCGTCAGCTGAGCAAAGTCGAGACAAGTCGAGACACACTAAGGGCTGGTATGCAGCGAGTAGGAGGCCGGAAAAACAATAATTTAAGAGCGCGTGGCAAAAGTACTCATAGGCGAAATTAAAAGCCTGCTGCGGTGGCCGGGAATCGAACCCGGATCAACTGCTTGGAAGGCAACTATGCTGACCATTACACCACCACCGCACAAGCGAGCGCCCCGCCTCCGCGCTGTGTCGGCTTCCCGCCTGTCGGCAGCGGCCGAAGGTGATCGTACCTGGCAGGCGCATTTATAGGTAGGCTAGGGGAGCACATCCAGACGCATTCGGACAGCGTATCCGCGCACATTTCGCATCCTTTGGCAAGAGTCGGCGCCGGTGAGGACCGCGTTCTGGCGGCATTTTTAGCAGTGCAGTGCAGGATTCAGCGTCTGCAGCATCTTCTCCACAGAATGCTACGGCGCTTGACGGCAGTCCCACTTTCCCTTGAGACATCTGCTCGGGAAGCAGCGTAAAGTTACCGCTGGCCCAAGCATCGGTGGTTCAGTGGTAGAATGCTCGCCTGCCACGCGGGTGGCCCGGGTTCGATTCCCGGCCGATGCATCTTTTTGCTTTTCCCGCGATAATGCTGCCGTGTGGCTTGCGCGCTTGAGATGCACGATCCGCAAGAATATATAGCTGGATTCCCTTGAGAAGAACCGAGAACGCAGCACTCGCCGGTCCCCACTAGGACGCTCGCATGATGTTCTGCAGACTAGCGTCGGCTTGGCCTCACAAGTTGCTGTGTCCAGGTGCCTCCGAGGCACTGAACTTTAACGACAAGGAGTGCTGCCTATCGTTGCAACAGCTGCAGCAACACCGCAATCAACTGGGCCGGCAGTGCACGTGTAGCAACAGAACACGTTATCCAGGAAGTAATGTTGGGTACGGTATTTACCCAGTCTCCAGGACCAGTGGTGCACCCGTGCCTCGGTAGCGCAGTAGGCAGCGCGTAAGTCTCATAATCTTAAGGTCGTGAGTTCGATCCTCACCCGGGGCATTTGATTTTCTGTGACCGATGGTGGTGCTGTTGCTAGGGCACCAACGTATTTCTTGTTTGTTATCCACAACGTTTCAACGCTTCAGCGGGAAAATGTTTACTTCCTGTTATTGCTACTTACAGCTTCCCTTTTCCTCTTCTCCCAGCAGAGCATGAAGCCAAAAGCATTGCTCTGCGGCGTTTGAGGTGCGCGCCTTGCCAGTCAGTATGTGCAAAGGTGCTCGCAAAGAGAGAAGGGCGCCGACGCGGCACTCGACACGAAATGCGACAAGCGACCGTACGAACGGTCGATCGAAACGGCCACATCCGGTGTGGTCTAGTGGCTAGGATACCTGGCTTTCACCCAGGAGGCCCGGGTACGATTCCCGGTACCGGAACGGAATTTTTTCCACACGCGACGTGACTAGTTTGAGCTGTCCGAGCGGCCGTTTCCCGTCAGCAGAATATAGAGCAGGGAAGCAGACGCACGACGACCATAGAAATGGTGTACGGCCTCATGCCACCTGTTTCCAGCTTAGGGCTGAGCAACTGCATCTGCCGAGGCCCGTTAGCTCAGTTGGCAATTCCGGCTTGAGCCGTCGTGGAGAGCGGACGTGTTTACGCTGTGCTCCGTCGCTGCTCAGGGCAAGGCAAGTTTGCTGCTGCTTGTGACGCCATATTGTGTTGATTATCTTGTTATTAGTTGATTTTTCGTTCCGTTATCAATACATTCGTTTGTGCTGTCTGGGTGCTCCTGTTGATGTTTGTGTAATGGTGCCAGTTTGAAGATGGCTTTGATTTCTAGAAGAGATACTCTTAAGTTTACTTTTGAACGTGGATGTGTTAAACCGTCTGCCCTGGAATTTCAATATTTTGTGATTGAACAAGTCAAGATTCCTTCCGATGCTATTACTGGAATACATTTGTCGCACCTTGCAACAGTCGGATTTGTTAAATTGCAGGATTCTGATCTCTGTAGTCGTATCGTTGAAGAAAGTGGTGGTGTTATGAGATTTACACGTTCTGATGGGAGTGTTACCGAAGTTCACGTCTCTTTTGGTGGACTTGGTTTGCGTACGGTGCGGATATTTGAACTTCCTTTCGAAATCCCCTGTGATCATGTGAGCGAGGTTTTACGTGCTTATGGACGTGTCCTTTCTATTCACGAAGAAAAGTGGGGAAATGATTATCCGTTGCCTGTATTGAACGGCGTGAGGCAGGTTCGAATTGATTTGCTGAAGCACATCCCGTCCTTCATCAGTGTATCCGGGTATCGTGCTTTAGTTATTTATGATGGACAGCCGCGAACTTGTTCTATATGTAACTCGACGGAGCACATTCGCGCCGAGTGTTCGCGACGTCGGATCGCGCAGTTACCACCCGGAGATAGCGTCACGCGCTCACCTGGCGTTGTAAATATACCGCTCTCGTATGCGGCTGCGGCTGTCATCGTTCCACCGTCCCCTCCCGTTGCGACAAGTGTCATCCAAGCGACGGGTACCGACCATGTCTCTCAAGCAGTTCCCCTTCACGATTCCACGGTCTCTGACCAGGGCGAACCTGCTTTACCCCGGCTACATAACGAAGTGCCAGTTAACCCAGAGGTTTCGACTGATACTCCCCAGCGTCAAACTGATGCGACGGTGCTCCAGGAGTTGGAATACTCAGCCACTGTCGGCGTTACTCTGCCTCATTCCCCACCGGATGACGGGCAAGATATTGTCTCTTCCCCGCCTAGATCGCGAAAAAACAAGAAGAGGCGGATTGCCCATCCGGCGGCGGCGCACGAGGTCCCAAAAACCAGGGAAAAGTTGCGTCAGATTACGAAGATGGACGATGATCAAAGCAATGATGGACCAGAGGAAAATAAGGATATTTCCGATAGTTCAACGTATAGTCCAGATAGGGAAGATGGTAGTAACCCTGTAACACACAGATCTAGAGGAGGGATAGAGTGTAAAGAAGGCTTGGCGGCTCCCAATGATGGTCCACCCAGACGGCCATCTCGTGAATGTAGCACGGATCGGTCTTCCCCTAGGTTGGACTGGGCGACGGACAAGGAAGATGACTGTGCACCACGAGCAACGACGGCAGTTGCCACGCTGCCGATGATTATTGATAGCATACCAGTTGACGAAAGTCTCCTTGCAGGGCACCCTGGATCGCTGCGCTAAACTGAAATGCCTCATTTGTCCACAGATAATAACAGGACGATTTTGTTGAACGTTACACTGGTTTTTATGTTGGTGTGTCAATTTGTTTTCTCTTCCTAAATGGAACGACGTTTACAGAGAATGTCACAGACTTACAATATAATGACTTTGAATATTAACAGGATTAGGAGTCCACCAAAATTGGCGGCTTTGAAAGATTTCTTGTATAATTCGGATACCGATATTGCTCTCTTGCAGGAGGTAATGGTCAGTGAATTTAATTTCCCGGGGTTTACTGAAATTTTAAATGTTGCTTTCGAAAATGAATGTGGAACGGCTATTTTGGTGAAACATGGTATACCGGCGGAGCCTTTGTGTCTTCTCGAATCCGGTCGCGGAATCTCTTGTAAAATCTTTAATACGACGGTTGTTAATGTCTATGCCCCCTCTGGTAGCAGCTCCCGAGCGGCCAGGACAACTTTTTTCACCGGTGAAATGGTTCACTTATTAAACGACAATTCAGAAAATATCATTATAGCTGGCGACTGGAACTGTGTACTGAAGTCAAAAGATCAAAAACCGAACTTTAACTTCTCTCAAGCACTGAAAGATTGTGTCACAGCCTTACGTCTTACAGACGCATGGGAATTATTTCACCCAACAGCTGTTAAGTTTACGTATATGACGAACTTGGCGGCCAGTAGAATTGACAGAATTTATATATCCGATAGTTTAATCCAGTGTGCATCTTCAATAGAAACGATTCCCACCAGTTTTTCTGATCACTGTGGAGTTCGTTGTAGCATACATCTTGCCCGGCAAACGACCTATTGGGGACGCGGTCTTTGGAAATTGAATGTCAGTCTTCTTCACGAAACAGACTTAAATGAATCCATCCAAGTGACCTGGAATATGTGCCTCAGAGCGCGCCCCAGATACGTTTCCACCATTGAGTGGTGGACCAACTACTCTAAAAGGAAGCTGAGGATGACATTGATCGACTATGGCAAGGCAAGGGCTCAACTTCGGAAAGACACTATTGAATTTTATTATACCTGTTTGCGAGAACTGTATGATCGTCCTGTTTTGTCTGCTGACCATTTCATGCAAATAAAGACAATTAAGGCGATTTTAACCCAACTGAAACGACGACAACTTGATGGTTTGAAGGTAAAGTCAAGATCACATACCACTGTCGAAGATGAAACTGCCTCTTTGTATCATCTCCTCCGGCATGCAAAGAATAGAAGGAATAGTTTTATCAACACCCTGCGCGATGTGAATAACGATGTGCTCCATGAACAACGTGACATCATTAACGAAATCCATCGCTTTTTTACGTGTTTATATACTGCCCCTGATGTCAATGAACAGTCTGTGGCGACGTTACTTCACGGCACAGACTCGATAGTTACTGAGGACGAGAATAGGGCGCTATTGGACATATTTACTAGTGATGATGTTTTGGATATCGTCAAAACTTCTCCGGTAAACAAGACGCCTGGGCCGGATGGTTTACCAGTCGAATTTTACTACAGGTTTTGGAATGTTCTAGGCGATGTGCTCACCGCCATCATCAATGAAGTCATCAACGGTATCTCCATACCCTCGGAGTTTAAAGAGGGTGTGTTTGTGATGGTACCCAAGGGGCGAGGAATGAAGGATGTCCGTCGTCTGCGACCTATATGTTTATTAAATGGAGACTATAAAATTGTTGCCCGTGCACTGAAATTGCGACTGACTCCAGTCCTACAACGTGTCATTGCGCAGGACCAAACGGCCCTTCCGCATAGAAGTATCATCAAAACGGTCAGTGAATATCGTGATGTGATTTCCATTTTTTCGGCAGCTCAACTTCAAGGTGCTCTATGCTTTATTGATTTTGCAAATGCTTTTGACCGGATTGATCATCGTTATCTTTTTAAAACAATGTCGGCCCTGGGTTTTGGGGGACGGTGCTTGAAGTCTTTGCAAAGTATGATTACTGGGATGACGGCAAAAGTACTTGTCAACGGTCAATGCACGAGAGCCATAAATATTTGTCGTGGATTCCCGCAAGGAAGCCCACTCTCCATGCTGCTCTATGTCATATCTCTGGAACCTCTTGTCCGACATTTAAACGTTCTCTTGGAAGGGATCACGATTATGTCGGTAAAGAAAGTAACCAATGTGTATGCAGATGATTTAGGGGTCATAGTTCGGAGTGACGACGATGTTCAAACTCTTAAGACCGCCTTACACGTTTATTGTGGTGCTACTGGTGCTGCTGTGAATAACACGAAAAGCTCTATGCTCAGCCTCAATGGTTATGCGAACCCAGACTTAGATTGGATCACTTCCACGAACCAACATAAGTCTCTCGGTGTCACATTTTCTAGCTGCCCGCTCAAGATGGCTTCCGTTAACTGGAAGAACATGCTTACCAACATCAGAGGCTCATTAATAGAGCATCGAAATAGGGACCTCAATTTAATGCAAAGGGTACAACTGATTAACTGTGTGATCCTGTCAAAAGCGATTTACCTGGGGCAATGTCTACCTATTCCCTTGGGCATCGCCAAAAATATTACGAGGGCAGTTTGTCAGCTGTTATGGAGAGGCTGTATATTTAAAGTGGCAGCTCGTACAGTGACCTTACCTCCGGTCGCCGGTGGCCTCGGACTCACAGATATTCGTCAAAAGACAGTGACTTTATTTATCAAGCGTACTCGAGAACATCTCCGTAAGTACCCCGACAGTATTACGACGCAACTGTTTCATCTGACTGAACCTCAGAGTTTAGAGGCTCCTGTCAATGTGGCTCCGATCCATTTTAAGCTGCACCATGTCAGACTTTACTTCACCGAGATCAGTTACAAAGAGAGTATACATCTGACACCCAGCCGTAGCGCCACGTCATCTGCTACTTCTATTCCATGGCGCTGTTCAGTCAGGAATCGAATCGAGAAAAAATATCCATCCAAAGATTGGAATACTGTTTGGAAGAATATTCATAATAAAGTCTTAAGCATGTCAGTACGGTCGACATGGTATCAAGTGGTTAACGATATCATCGCCAACAATGAGAGGCTCCATGCTATAGGACTTCATGATACTCCCATGTGTCGCCGTTGTGGATATGTGGATACGACAGTTCACAGGTTTACTTGTCAAGGATACAATACCATATGGAACCACATTAAGCAGCAGGTCGCATTCCTCAGGCGCAATGATGGTAGATTCATCACCACCACCGAACTCTCGGCCCCGGACGTGATGTATTTTCCGCGTCAGAAAAATAATACCATACTGTGGCTATACGGCAATTTTGTTCACTTTGTCATCCACAAAACGACCACGGCCACCATTGAGGACTACAACTGCTACATCACGGAGGAATATTACAAAGTACGCGCCCAACGCAACCACACCAAGCATTTTGGAAATATGCTACACATACTCTTTCAAAAGGAAGGTATTGGATGATGTGTTGAATGATATACTGTGATTATAATCTGAGATCGGTGTCATGTATTGTGTGTGTCCTTAAGAAGTCTACGTTTTTCAGTTTTCCACTTAATTTTTCTTTCGTTATCATCATTTTTCAACAGATCAAGTTCCCTCATTATGAAAAACCATCCAACATCACAGAATAAGTTCATTTGGATGCAGAAATTTACTTATCTCACCACGTTTGGCATGGATTCCCTTACGTGAGAAGGAGCATTTAATTTGATTTTAGCAAAGAAGCTCGCCGAAGAAGGCGCATGAAGGAGAGCGAATGGAAGGGCTAGAAGGGGAGATGGGAGGCCCTAAGAAAAAAAAAAAAAAAAAAAAAAAAAAAAAAAAAAAAAAAGTTGGTTAGAGCGTCGTGCTAATAACGCGAAGGTCGTGGGTTCGATCCCCCCACGGGCCACTGCTCTTTTACTACTACGAAAAGGCAGCGCCGATTTCAGCTGGCGAGTGTGATGACCAAAAGATCATCACCCTGCGTGGAAGTTGACAGAGGATCCGAACCCGACTCGTCGGGAAGCGCTACAGCATTCACTCGGCAATGGCCGTACTATCTTGAATACACTGGTTCTCAACTGATAAAGAGAAAATGAAAGAAAATGTCCGATTGCCGATGCGCAACAACTTTGGCCCCTGTCAGTACTTGGGCGGGTGAGCGCATGGGAACACAGGGTACTATTGGCAGTTTTACTTCCTATTTTTGCTTCTCCTTAGTTTTCGGAGCTACAGCCCGATTCGGTCAGGGAGACGCCACCGTGAAATGAAGGGGGCGTGCTGTGTGTCCATCGCCTCGCCTCTCCTTACCTCTCTCAGTCGTTTCTCGTGCTTGTCGTTTTGATATAGGCCGATTTGAGAGCGTCAGCTCTCGCGTCAGCTGAGCAAAGTCGAGACAAGTCGAGACACACTAAGGGCTGGTATGCAGCGAGTAGGAGGCCGGAAAAACAATAATTTAAGAGCGCGTGGCAAAAGTACTCATAGGCGAAATTAAAAGCCTGCTGCGGTGGCAGGGAATCGAACCCGGATCAACTGCTTGGAAGGCAACTATGCTGACCATTACACCACCACCGCACAAGCGAGCGCCCCGCCTCCGCGCTGTGTCGGCTTCCCGCCTGTCGGCAGCGGCCGAAGGTGATCGTACCTGGCAGGCGCATTTCGAGGTAGGCTAGGGGAGCACATCCAGACGCATTCGGACAGCGTATCCGCGCACATTTCGCATCCTTTGGCAAGAGTCGGCGCCGGCGAGGACCGCGTTCTGGCGGCATTTTTAAGCAGTGCAGTGCAGGATTCAGCGTCTGCAGCATCTTCTCCACAGAATGCTACGGCGCTTGACGGCAGTCCCACTTTCCCTTGAGACATCTGCTCGGGAAGCAGCGTAAAGGTACCGCTGGCCCAAGCATCGGTGGTTCAGTGGTAGAATGCTCGCCTGCCACGCGGGCGGCCCGGGTTCGATTCCCGGCCGATGCATCTTATTGCTTTTCCCGCGATAATGCTGCCGTGTGGCTTGCGCGCTTGAGATGCACGATCCGCAAGAATATATAGCTGGATTCCCTTGAGAAGAACCGAGAACGCAGCACTCGCCGGTCCCCACTAGGACGCTCGCATGATGTTCTGCAGACTAGCGTCGGCTTGGCCTCACAAGTTGCTGTGTCCAGGTGCCTCCGAGGCACTGAACTTTAACGACAAGGAGTGCTGCCTATCGTTGCAACAGCTGCAGCAACACCGCAATCAACTGGGCCGGCAGTGCACGTGTAGCAACAGAACACGTTATCCAGGAAGTAATGTTGGGTACGGTATTTACCCAGTTTCCAGGACCAGTTGTGCACCCGTGCCTCGGTAGCGCAGTAGGCAGCGCGTAAGTCTCATAATCTTAAGGTCGTGAGTTCGATCCTCACCCGGGGCATTTGATTTTCTGTGACCGATGGTGGTGCTGTTGCTAGGGCACCAACGTATTTTTTGTTTGTTATCCACAACGTTTCAACGCTTCAGCGGGAAAATGTTTACTTCCTGTTATTGCTACTTACAGCTTCCCTTTTCCTCTTCTCCCAGCAGAGCATGAAGCCAAAAGCATTGCTCTGCGGCGTTTGAGGTGCGCGCCTTGCCAGTCAGTATGTGCAAAGGTGCTCGCAAAGAGAGAAGGTCGCCGACGCGGCACTCGACACGAAATGCGACAAGCGACCGTACGAACGGTCGAAGGAAACGGCCACATCCGGTGTGGTCTAGTGGCTAGGATACCTGGCTTTCACCCAGGAGGCCCGGGTACGATTCCCGGTACCGGAACGGAATTTTTTCCACGCGCGTCGTGACAAGTTTGAGTTGTCCGAGCGGCCGTTTCCCGTCCTGCTCGCAATATAGCTACTGTTTCGTGACCGTCAGCAGAATATAGACCAGGGAAGCAGACGCACGACGACCATAGAAATGGTGTACGGCCTCATGCCACCTGTTTCCAGCTTAGGGCTGAGCAACTGCATCTGCCGAGGCCCGTTAGCTCAGTTGGTTAGAGCGTCGTGCTAATAACGCGAAGGTCGTGGGTTCGATCCCCCCACGGGCCACTGCTCTTTTACTACTACGAAAAGGCAGCGCCGATTTCAGCTGGCGAGTGTGATGACCAAAAGATCATCACCCTGCGTGGAAGTTGACAGAGGATCCGAACCCGACTCGTCGGGAAGCGCTACAGCATTCACTCGGCAATGGCCGTACTATCTTGAATACACTGGTTCTCAACTGATAAAGAGAAAATGAAAGAAAATGTCCGATTGCCGATGCGCAACAACTTTGGCCCCTGTCAGTACTTGGGCGGGTGAGCGCATGGGAACACAGGGTACTATTGGCAGTTTTACTTCCTATTTTTGCTTCTCCTTAGTTTTCGGAGCTACAGCCCGATTCGGTCAGGGAGACGCCACCGTGAAATGAAGGGGGCGTGCTGTGTGTCCATCGCCTCGCCTCTCCTTACCTCTCTCAGTCGTTTCTCGTGCTTGTCGTTTTGATATAGGCCGATTTGAGAGCGTCAGCTCTCGCGTCAGCTGAGCAAAGTCGAGACAAGTCGAGACACACTAAGGGCTGGTATGCAGCGAGTAGGAGGCCGGAAAAACAATAATTTAAGAGCGCGTGGCAAAAGTACTCATACGTGAAATTAAAAGCCTGCTGCGGTGGCCGGGAATCGAACCCGGATCAACTGCTTGGAAGGCAACTATGCTGACCATTGCACCACCACCGCACAAGCGAGCGCCCCGCCTCCGCGCTGTGTCGGCTTCCCGCCTGTCGGCAGCGGCCGAAGGTGATCGTACCTGGCAGGCGCATTTATAGGTAGGCTAGGGGAGCACATCCAGACGCATTCGGACAGCGTATCCGCGCACATTTCGCATCCTTTGGCAAGAGTCGGCGCCGGTGAGGACCGCGTTCTGGCGGCATTTTTAGCAGTGCAGTGCAGGATTCAGCGTCTGCAGCATCTTCTCCACAGAATGCTACGGCGCTTGACGGCAGTCCCACTTTCCCTTGAGACATCTGCTCGGGAAGCAGCGTAAAGTTACCGCTGGCCCAAGCATCGGTGGTTCAGTGGTAGAATGCTCGCCTGCCACGCGGGTGGCCCGGGTTCGATTCCCGGCCGATGCATCTTTTTGCTTTTCCCGCGATAATGCTGCCGTGTGGCTTGCGCGCTTGAGATGCACGATCCGCAAGAATATATAGCTGGATTCCCTTGAGAAGAACCGAGAACGCAGCACTCGCCGGTCCCCACTAGGACGCTCGCATGATGTTCTGCAGACTAGCGTCGGCTTGGCCTCACAAGTTGCTGTGTCCAGGTGCCTCCGAGGCACTGAACTTTAACGACAAGGAGTGCTGCCTATCGTTGCAACAGCTGCAGCAACACCGCAATCAACTGGGCCGGCAGTGCACGTGTAGCAACAGAACACGTTATCCAGGAAGTAATGTTGGGTACGGTATTTACCCAGTTTCCAGGACCAGTGGTGCACCCGTGCCTCGGTAGCGCAGTAGGCAGCGCGTAAGTCTCATAATCTTAAGGTCGTGAGTTCGATCCTCACCCGGGGCATTTGATTTTCTGTGACCGATGGTGGTGCTGTTGCTAGGGCACCAACGTATTTCTTGTTTGTTATCCACAACGTTTCAACGCTTCAGCGGGAAAATGTTTACTTCCTGTTATTGCTACTTACAGCTTCCCTTTTCCTCTTCTCCCAGCAGAGCATGAAGCCAAAAGCATTGCTCTGCGGCGTTTGAGGTGCGCGCCTTGCCAGTCAGTATGTGCAAAGGTGCTCGCAAAGAGAGAAGGGCGCCGACGCGGCACTCGACACGAAATGCGACAAGCGACCGTACGAACGGTCGATCGAAACGGCCACATCCGGTGTGGTCTAGTGGCTAGGATACCTGGCTTTCACCCAGGAGGCCCGGGTCAGATTCCCGGTACCGGAACGGAATTTTTTCCACACGCGACGTGACTAGTTTGAGCTGTCCGAGCGGCCGTTTCCCGTCAGCAGAATATAGAGCAGGGAAGCAGACGCACGACGACCATAGAAATGGTGTACGGCCTCATGCCACCTGTTTCCAGCTTAGGGCTGAGCAACTGCATCTGCCGAGGCCCGTTAGCTCAGTTGGTTAGAGCGTCGTGCTAATAACGCGAAGGTCGTGGGTTCGATCCCCCCACGGGCCACTGCTCTTTTACTACTACGAAAAGGCAGCGCCGATTTCAGCTGGCGAGTGTGATGACCAAAAGATCATCACCCTGCGTGGAAGTTGACAGAGGATCCGAACCCGACTCTTCGGGAAGCGCTACAGCATTCACTCGGCAATGGCCGTACTATCTTGAATACACTGGTTCTCAATTGATAAAGAGAAAATGAAAGAAAATGTCCGATTGCCGATGCGCAACAACTTTGGCCCCTGTCAGTACTTGGGCGGGTGAGCGCATGGGAACACAGGGTACTATTGGCAGTTTTACTTCCTATTTTTGCTTCTCCTTAGTTTTCGGAGCTACAGCCCGATTCGGTCAGGGAGACGCCACCGTGAAATGAAGGGGGCGTGCTGTGTGTCCATCGCCTCGCCTCTCCTTACCTCTCTCAGTCGTTTCTCGTGCTTGTCGTTTTGATATAGGCCGATTTGAGAGCGTCAGCTCTCGCGTCAGCTGAGCAAAGTCGAGACAAGTCGAGACACACTAAGGGCTGGTATGCAGCGAGTAGGAGGCCGGAAAAACAATAATTTAAGAGCGCGTGGCAAAAGTACTCATACGCGAAATTAAAAGCCTGCTGCGGTGGCCGGGAATCGAACCCGGATCAACTGCTTGGAAGGCAACTATGCTGACCATTACACCACCACCGCACAAGCGAGCGCCCCGCCTCCGCGCTGTGTCGGCTTCCCGCCTGTCGGCAGCGGCCGAAGGTGATCGTACCTGGCAGGCGCATTTCGAGGTAGGCTAGGGGAGCACATCCAGACGCATTCGGACAGCGTATCCGCGCACATTTCGCATCCTTTGGCAAAAGTCGGCGCCGGCGAGGACCGCGTTCTGGCGGCATTTTTAAGCAGTGCAGTGCAGGATTCAGCGTCTGCAGCATCTTCTCCACAGAATGCTACGGCGCTTGACGGCAGTCCCACTTTCCCTTGAGACATCTGCTCGGGAAGCAGCGTAAAGTTACCGCTGGCCCAAGCATCGGTGGTTCAGTGGTAGAATGCTCGCCTGCCACGCGGGCGGCCCGGGTTCGATTCCCGGCCGATGCATCTTATTGCTTTTCCCGCGATAATGCTGCCGTGTGGCTTGCGCGCTTGAGATGCACGATCCGCAAGAATATATAGCTGGATTCCCTTGAGAAGAACCGAGAACGCAGCACTCGCCGGTCCCCACTAGGACGCTCGCATGATGTTCTGCAGACTAGCGTCGGCTTGGCCTCACAAGTTGCTGTGTCCAGGTGCCTCCGAGGCACTGAACTTTAACGACAAGGAGTGCTGCCTATCGTTGCAACAGCTGCAGCAACACCGCAATCAACTGGGCCGGCAGTGCACGTGTAGCAACAGAACACGTTATCCAGGAAGTAATGTTGGGTACGGTATTTACCCAGTTTCCAGGACCAGTGGTGCACCCGTGCCTCGGTAGCGCAGTAGGCAGCGCGTAAGTCTCATAATCTTAAGGTCGTGAGTTCGATCCTCACCCGGGGCATTTGATTTTCTGTGACCGATGGTGGTGCTGTTGCTAGGGCACCAACGTATTTCTTGTTTGTTATCCACAACGTTTCAACGCTTCAGCGGGAAAATGTTTACTTCCTGTTATTGCTACTTACAGCTTCCCTTTTCCTCTTCTCCCAGCAGAGCATGAAGCCAAAAGCATTGCTCTGCGGCGTTTGAGGTGCGCGCCTTGCCAGTCAGTATGTGCAAAGGTGCTCGCAAAGAGAGAAGGGCGCCGACGCGGCACTCGACACGAAATGCGACAAGCGACCGTACGAACGGTCGATCGAAACGGCCACATCCGGTGTGGTCTAGTGGCTAGGATACCTGGCTTTCACCCAGGAGGCCCGGGTCAGATTCCCGGTACCGGAACGGAATTTTTTCCACACGCGACGTGACTAGTTTGAGCTGTCCGAGCGGCCGTTTCCCGTCAGCAGAATATAGAGCAGGGAAGCAGACGCACGACGACCATAGAAATGGTGTACGGCCTCATGCCACCTGTTTCCAGCTTAGGGCTGAGCAACTGCATCTGCCGAGGCCCGTTAGCTCAGTTGGTTAGAGCGTCGTGCTAATAACGCGAAGGTCGTGGGTTCGATCCCCCCACGGGCCACTGCTCTTTTACTACTACGAAAAGGCAGCGCCGATTTCAGCTGGCGAGTGTGATGACCAAAAGATCATCACCCTGCGTGGAAGTTGACAGAGGATCCGAACCCGACTCTTCGGGAAGCGCTACAGCATTCACTCGGCAATGGCCGTACTATCTTGAATACACTGGTTCTCAATTGATAAAGAGAAAATGAAAGAAAATGTCCGATTGCCGATGCGCAACAACTTTGGCCCCTGTCAGTACTTGGGCGGGTGAGCGCATGGGAACACAGGGTACTATTGGCAGTTTTACTTCCTATTTTTGCTTCTCCTTAGTTTTCGGAGCTACAGCCCGATTCGGTCAGGGAGACGCCACCGTGAAATGAAGGGGGCGTGCTGTGTGTCCATCGCCTCGCCTCTCCTTACCTCTCTCAGTCGTTTCTCGTGCTTGTCGTTTTGATATAGGCCGATTTGAGAGCGTCAGCTCTCGCGTCAGCTGAGCAAAGTCGAGACAAGTCGAGACACACTAAGGGCTGGTATGCAGCGAGTAGGAGGCCGGAAAAACAATAATTTAAGAGCGCGTGGCAAAAGTACTCATACGCGAAATTAAAAGCCTGCTGCGGTGGCCGGGAATCGAACCCGGATCAACTGCTTGGAAGGCAACTATGCTGACCATTACACCACCACCGCACAAGCGAGCGCCCCGCCTCCGCGCTGTGTCGGCTTCCCGCCTGTCGGCAGCGGCCGAAGGTGATCGTACCTGGCAGGCGCATTTCGAGGTAGGCTAGGGGAGCACATCCAGACGCATTCGGACAGCGTATCCGCGCACATTTCGCATCCTTTGGCAAAAGTCGGCGCCGGCGAGGACCGCGTTCTGGCGGCATTTTTAAGCAGTGCAGTGCAGGATTCAGCGTCTGCAGCATCTTCTCCACAGAATGCTACGGCGCTTGACGGCAGTCCCACTTTCCCTTGAGACATCTGCTCGGGAAGCAGCGTAAAGTTACCGCTGGCCCAAGCATCGGTGGTTCAGTGGTAGAATGCTCGCCTGCCACGCGGGCGGCCCGGGTTCGATTCCCGGCCGATGCATCTTATTGCTTTTCCCGCGATAATGCTGCCGTGTGGCTTGCGCGCTTGAGATGCACGATCCGCAAGAATATATAGCTGGATTCCCTTGAGAAGAACCGAGAACGCAGCACTCGCCGGTCCCCACTAGGACGCTCGCATGATGTTCTGCAGACTAGCGTCGGCTTGGCCTCACAAGTTGCTGTGTCCAGGTGCCTCCGAGGCACTGAACTTTAACGACAAGGAGTGCTGCCTATCGTTGCAACAGCTGCAGCAACACCGCAATCAACTGGGCCGGCAGTGCACGTGTAGCAACAGAACACGTTATCCAGGAAGTAATGTTGGGTACGGTATTTACCCAGTTTCCAGGACCAGTGGTGCACCCGTGCCTCGGTAGCGCAGTAGGCAGCGCGTAAGTCTCATAATCTTAAGGTCGTGAGTTCGATCCTCACCCGGGGCATTTGATTTTCTGTGACCGATGGTGGTGCTGTTGCTAGGGCACCAACGTATTTCTTGTTTGTTATCCACAACGTTTCAACGCTTCAGCGGGAAAATGTTTACTTCCTGTTATTGCTACTTACAGCTTCCCTTTTCCTCTTCTCCCAGCAGAGCATGAAGCCAAAAGCATTGCTCTGCGGCGTTTGAGGTGCGCGCCTTGCCAGTCAGTATGTGCAAAGGTGCTCGCAAAGAGAGAAGGGCGCCGACGCGGCACTCGACACGAAATGCGACAAGCGACCGTACGAACGGTCGATCGAAACGGCCACATCCGGTGTGGTCTAGTGGCTAGGATACCTGGCTTTCACCCAGGAGGCCCGGGTCAGATTCCCGGTACCGGAACGGAATTTTTTCCACACGCGACGTGACTAGTTTGAGCTGTCCGAGCGGCCGTTTCCCGTCAGCAGAATATAGAGCAGGGAAGCAGACGCACGACGACCATAGAAATGGTGTACGGCCTCATGCCACCTGTTTCCAGCTTAGGGCTGAGCAACTGCATCTGCCGAGGCCCGTTAGCTCAGTTGGTTAGAGCGTCGTGCTAATAACGCGAAGGTCGTGGGTTCGATCCCCCCACGGGCCACTGCTCTTTTACTACTACGAAAAGGCAGCGCCGATTTCAGCTGGCGAGTGTGATGACCAAAAGATCATCACCCTGCGTGGAAGTTGACAGAGGATCCGAACCCGACTCTTCGGGAAGCGCTACAGCATTCACTCGGCAATGGCCGTACTATCTTGAATACACTGGTTCTCAATTGATAAAGAGAAAATGAAAGAAAATGTCCGATTGCCGATGCGCAACAACTTTGGCCCCTGTCAGTACTTGGGCGGGTGAGCGCATGGGAACACAGGGTACTATTGGCAGTTTTACTTCCTATTTTTGCTTCTCCTTAGTTTTCGGAGCTACAGCCCGATTCGGTCAGGGAGACGCCACCGTGAAATGAAGGGGGCGTGCTGTGTGTCCATCGCCTCGCCTCTCCTTACCTCTCTCAGTCGTTTCTCGTGCTTGTCGTTTTGATATAGGCCGATTTGAGAGCGTCAGCTCTCGCGTCAGCTGAGCAAAGTCGAGACAAGTCGAGACACACTAAGGGCTGGTATGCAGCGAGTAGGAGGCCGGAAAAACAATAATTTAAGAGCGCGTGGCAAAAGTACTCATACGCGAAATTAAAAGCCTGCTGCGGTGGCCGGGAATCGAACCCGGATCAACTGCTTGGAAGGCAACTATGCTGACCATTACACCACCACCGCACAAGCGAGCGCCCCGCCTCCGCGCTGTGTCGGCTTCCCGCCTGTCGGCAGCGGCCGAAGGTGATCGTACCTGGCAGGCGCATTTCGAGGTAGGCTAGGGGAGCACATCCAGACGCATTCGGACAGCGTATCCGCGCACATTTCGCATCCTTTGGCAAAAGTCGGCGCCGGCGAGGACCGCGTTCTGGCGGCATTTTTAAGCAGTGCAGTGCAGGATTCAGCGTCTGCAGCATCTTCTCCACAGAATGCTACGGCGCTTGACGGCAGTCCCACTTTCCCTTGAGACATCTGCTCGGGAAGCAGCGTAAAGTTACCGCTGGCCCAAGCATCGGTGGTTCAGTGGTAGAATGCTCGCCTGCCACGCGGGCGGCCCGGGTTCGATTCCCGGCCGATGCATCTTATTGCTTTTCCCGCGATAATGCTGCCGTGTGGCTTGCGCGCTTGAGATGCACGATCCGCAAGAATATATAGCTGGATTCCCTTGAGAAGAACCGAGAACGCAGCACTCGCCGGTCCCCACTAGGACGCTCGCATGATGTTCTGCAGACTAGCGTCGGCTTGGCCTCACAAGTTGCTGTGTCCAGGTGCCTCCGAGGCACTGAACTTTAACGACAAGGAGTGCTGCCTATCGTTGCAACAGCTGCAGCAACACCGCAATCAACTGGGCCGGCAGTGCACGTGTAGCAACAGAACACGTTATCCAGGAAGTAATGTTGGGTACGGTATTTACCCAGTTTCCAGGACCAGTGGTGCACCCGTGCCTCGGTAGCGCAGTAGGCAGCGCGTAAGTCTCATAATCTTAAGGTCGTGAGTTCGATCCTCACCCGGGGCATTTGATTTTCTGTGACCGATGGTGGTGCTGTTGCTAGGGCACCAACGTATTTCTTGTTTGTTATCCACAACGTTTCAACGCTTCAGCGGGAAAATGTTTACTTCCTGTTATTGCTACTTACAGCTTCCCTTTTCCTCTTCTCCCAGCAGAGCATGAAGCCAAAAGCATTGCTCTGCGGCGTTTGAGGTGCGCGCCTTGCCAGTCAGTATGTGCAAAGGTGCTCGCAAAGAGAGAAGGGCGCCGACGCGGCACTCGACACGAAATGCGACAAGCGACCGTACGAACGGTCGATCGAAACGGCCACATCCGGTGTGGTCTAGTGGCTAGGATACCTGGCTTTCACCCAGGAGGCCCGGGTCAGATTCCCGGTACCGGAACGGAATTTTTTCCACACGCGACGTGACTAGTTTGAGCTGTCCGAGCGGCCGTTTCCCGTCAGCAGAATATAGAGCAGGGAAGCAGACGCACGACGACCATAGAAATGGTGTACGGCCTCATGCCACCTGTTTCCAGCTTAGGGCTGAGCAACTGCATCTGCCGAGGCCCGTTAGCTCAGTTGGTTAGAGCGTCGTGCTAATAACGCGAAGGTCGTGGGTTCGATCCCCCCACGGGCCACTGCTCTTTTACTACTACGAAAAGGCAGCGCCGATTTCAGCTGGCGAGTGTGATGACCAAAAGATCATCACCCTGCGTGGAAGTTGACAGAGGATCCGAACCCGACTCTTCGGGAAGCGCTACAGCATTCACTCGGCAATGGCCGTACTATCTTGAATACACTGGTTCTCAATTGATAAAGAGAAAATGAAAGAAAATGTCCGATTGCCGATGCGCAACAACTTTGGCCCCTGTCAGTACTTGGGCGGGTGAGCGCATGGGAACACAGGGTACTATTGGCAGTTTTACTTCCTATTTTTGCTTCTCCTTAGTTTTCGGAGCTACAGCCCGATTCGGTCAGGGAGACGCCACCGTGAAATGAAGGGGGCGTGCTGTGTGTCCATCGCCTCGCCTCTCCTTACCTCTCTCAGTCGTTTCTCGTGCTTGTCGTTTTGATATAGGCCGATTTGAGAGCGTCAGCTCTCGCGTCAGCTGAGCAAAGTCGAGACAAGTCGAGACACACTAAGGGCTGGTATGCAGCGAGTAGGAGGCCGGAAAAACAATAATTTAAGAGCGCGTGGCAAAAGTACTCATACGCGAAATTAAAAGCCTGCTGCGGTGGCCGGGAATCGAACCCGGATCAACTGCTTGGAAGGCAACTATGCTGACCATTACACCACCACCGCACAAGCGAGCGCCCCGCCTCCGCGCTGTGTCGGCTTCCCGCCTGTCGGCAGCGGCCGAAGGTGATCGTACCTGGCAGGCGCATTTCGAGGTAGGCTAGGGGAGCACATCCAGACGCATTCGGACAGCGTATCCGCGCACATTTCGCATCCTTTGGCAAAAGTCGGCGCCGGCGAGGACCGCGTTCTGGCGGCATTTTTAAGCAGTGCAGTGCAGGATTCAGCGTCTGCAGCATCTTCTCCACAGAATGCTACGGCGCTTGACGGCAGTCCCACTTTCCCTTGAGACATCTGCTCGGGAAGCAGCGTAAAGTTACCGCTGGCCCAAGCATCGGTGGTTCAGTGGTAGAATGCTCGCCTGCCACGCGGGCGGCCCGGGTTCGATTCCCGGCCGATGCATCTTATTGCTTTTCCCGCGATAATGCTGCCGTGTGGCTTGCGCGCTTGAGATGCACGATCCGCAAGAATATATAGCTGGATTCCCTTGAGAAGAACCGAGAACGCAGCACTCGCCGGTCCCCACTAGGACGCTCGCATGATGTTCTGCAGACTAGCGTCGGCTTGGCCTCACAAGTTGCTGTGTCCAGGTGCCTCCGAGGCACTGAACTTTAACGACAAGGAGTGCTGCCTATCGTTGCAACAGCTGCAGCAACACCGCAATCAACTGGGCCGGCAGTGCACGTGTAGCAACAGAACACGTTATCCAGGAAGTAATGTTGGGTACGGTATTTACCCAGTTTCCAGGACCAGTGGTGCACCCGTGCCTCGGTAGCGCAGTAGGCAGCGCGTAAGTCTCATAATCTTAAGGTCGTGAGTTCGATCCTCACCCGGGGCATTTGATTTTCTGTGACCGATGGTGGTGCTGTTGCTAGGGCACCAACGTATTTCTTGTTTGTTATCCACAACGTTTCAACGCTTCAGCGGGAAAATGTTTACTTCCTGTTATTGCTACTTACAGCTTCCCTTTTCCTCTTCTCCCAGCAGAGCATGAAGCCAAAAGCATTGCTCTGCGGCGTTTGAGGTGCGCGCCTTGCCAGTCAGTATGTGCAAAGGTGCTCGCAAAGAGAGAAGGGCGCCGACGCGGCACTCGACACGAAATGCGACAAGCGACCGTACGAACGGTCGATCGAAACGGCCACATCCGGTGTGGTCTAGTGGCTAGGATACCTGGCTTTCACCCAGGAGGCCCGGGTCAGATTCCCGGTACCGGAACGGAATTTTTTCCACACGCGACGTGACTAGTTTGAGCTGTCCGAGCGGCCGTTTCCCGTCAGCAGAATATAGAGCAGGGAAGCAGACGCACGACGACCATAGAAATGGTGTACGGCCTCATGCCACCTGTTTCCAGCTTAGGGCTGAGCAACTGCATCTGCCGAGGCCCGTTAGCTCAGTTGGTTAGAGCGTCGTGCTAATAACGCGAAGGTCGTGGGTTCGATCCCCCCACGGGCCACTGCTCTTTTACTACTACGAAAAGGCAGCGCCGATTTCAGCTGGCGAGTGTGATGACCAAAAGATCATCACCCTGCGTGGAAGTTGACAGAGGATCCGAACCCGACTCTTCGGGAAGCGCTACAGCATTCACTCGGCAATGGCCGTACTATCTTGAATACACTGGTTCTCAATTGATAAAGAGAAAATGAAAGAAAATGTCCGATTGCCGATGCGCAACAACTTTGGCCCCTGTCAGTACTTGGGCGGGTGAGCGCATGGGAACACAGGGTACTATTGGCAGTTTTACTTCCTATTTTTGCTTCTCCTTAGTTTTCGGAGCTACAGCCCGATTCGGTCAGGGAGACGCCACCGTGAAATGAAGGGGGCGTGCTGTGTGTCCATCGCCTCGCCTCTCCTTACCTCTCTCAGTCGTTTCTCGTGCTTGTCGTTTTGATATAGGCCGATTTGAGAGCGTCAGCTCTCGCGTCAGCTGAGCAAAGTCGAGACAAGTCGAGACACACTAAGGGCTGGTATGCAGCGAGTAGGAGGCCGGAAAAACAATAATTTAAGAGCGCGTGGCAAAAGTACTCATACGCGAAATTAAAAGCCTGCTGCGGTGGCCGGGAATCGAACCCGGATCAACTGCTTGGAAGGCAACTATGCTGACCATTACACCACCACCGCACAAGCGAGCGCCCCGCCTCCGCGCTGTGTCGGCTTCCCGCCTGTCGGCAGCGGCCGAAGGTGATCGTACCTGGCAGGCGCATTTCGAGGTAGGCTAGGGGAGCACATCCAGACGCATTCGGACAGCGTATCCGCGCACATTTCGCATCCTTTGGCAAGAGTCGGCGCCGGCGAGGACCGCGTTCTGGCGGCATTTTTAAGCAGTGCAGTGCAGGATTCAGCGTCTGCAGCATCTTCTCCACAGAATGCTACGGCGCTTGACGGCAGTCCCACTTTCCCTTGAGACATCTGCTCGGGAAGCAGCGTAAAGTTACCGCTGGCCCAAGCATCGGTGGTTAAGTGGTAGAATGCTCGCCTGCCACGCGGGCGGCCCGGGTTCGATTCCCGGCCGATGCATCTTATTGCTTTTCCCGCGATAATGCTGCCGTGTGGCTTGCGCGCTTGAGATGCACGATCCGCAAGAATATATAGCTGGATTCCCTTGAGAAGAACCGAGAACGCAGCACTCGCCGGTCCCCACTAGGACGCTCGCATGATGTTCTGCAGACTAGCGTCGGCTTGGCCTCACAAGTTGCTGTGTCCAGGTGCCTCCGAGGCACTGAACTTTAACGACAAGGAGTGCTGCCTATCGTTGCAACAGCTGCAGCAACACCGCAATCAACTGGGCCGGCAGTGCACGTGTAGCAACAGAACACGTTATCCAGGAAGTAATGTTGGGTACGGTATTTACCCAGTTTCCAGGACCAGTGGTGCACCCGTGCCTCGGTAGCGCAGTAGGCAGCGCGTAAGTCTCATAATCTTAAGGTCGTGAGTTCGATCCTCACCCGGGGCATTTGATTTTCTGTGACCGATGGTGGTGCTGTTGCTAGGGCACCAACGTATTTCTTGTTTGTTATCCACAACGTTTCAACGCTTCAACGGGAAAATGTTTACTTCCTGTTATTGCTACTTACAGCTTCCCTTTTCCTCTTCTCCCAGCAGAGCATGAAGCCAAAAGCATTGCTCTGCGGCGTTTGAGGTGCGCGCCTTGCCAGTCAGTATGTGCAAAGGTGCTCGCAAAGAGAGAAGGGCGCCGACGCGGCACTCGACACGAAATGCGACAAGCGACCGTACGAACGGTCGATCGAAACGGCCACATCCGGTGTGGTCTAGTGGCTAGGATACCTGGCTTTCACCCAGGAGGCCCGGGTCAGATTCCCGGTACCGGAACGGAATTTTTTCCACACGCGACGTGACTAGTTTGAGCTGTCCGAGCGGCCGTTTCCCGTCAGCAGAATATAGAGCAGGGAAGCAGACGCACGACGACCATAGAAATGGTGTACGGCCTCATGCCACCTGTTTCCAGCTTAGGGCTGAGCAACTGCATCTGCCGAGGCCCGTTAGCTCAGTTGGTTAGAGCGTCGTGCTAATAACGCGAAGGTCGTGGGTTCGATCCCCCCACGGGCCACTGCTCTTTTACTACTACGAAAAGGCAGCGCCGATTTCAGCTGGCGAGTGTGATGACCAAAAGATCATCACCCTGCGTGGAAGTTGACAGAGGATCCGAACCCGACTCTTCGGGAAGCGCTACAGCATTCACTCGGCAATGGCCGTACTATCTTGAATACACTGGTTCTCAATTGATAAAGAGAAAATGAAAGAAAATGTCCGATTGCCGATGCGCAACAACTTTGGCCCCTGTCAGTACTTGGGCGGGTGAGCGCATGGGAACACAGGGTACTATTGGCAGTTTTACTTCCTATTTTTGCTTCTCCTTAGTTTTCGGAGCTACAGCCCGATTCGGTCAGGGAGACGCCACCGTGAAATGAAGGGGGCGTGCTGTGTGTCCATCGCCTCGCCTCTCCTTACCTCTCTCAGTCGTTTCTCGTGCTTGTCGTTTTGATATAGGCCGATTTGAGAGCGTCAGCTCTCGCGTCAGCTGAGCAAAGTCGAGACAAGTCGAGACACACTAAGGGCTGGTATGCAGCGAGTAGGAGGCCGGAAAAACAATAATTTAAGAGCGCGTGGCAAAAGTACTCATACGCGAAATTAAAAGCCTGCTGCGGTGGCCGGGAATCGAACCCGGATCAACTGCTTGGAAGGCAACTATGCTGACCATTACACCACCACCGCACAAGCGAGCGCCCCGCCTCCGCGCTGTGTCGGCTTCCCGCCTGTCGGCAGCGGCCGAAGGTGATCGTACCTGGCAGGCGCATTTCGAGGTAGGCTAGGGGAGCACATCCAGACGCATTCGGACAGCGTATCCGCGCACATTTCGCATCCTTTGGCAAGAGTCGGCGCCGGCGAGGACCGCGTTCTGGCGGCATTTTTAAGCAGTGCAGTGCAGGATTCAGCGTCTGCAGCATCTTCTCCACAGAATGCTACGGCGCTTGACGGCAGTCCCACTTTCCCTTGAGACATCTGCTCGGGAAGCAGCGTAAAGTTACCGCTGGCCCAAGCATCGGTGGTTCAGTGGTAGAATGCTCGCCTGCCACGCGGGCGGCCCGGGTTCGATTCCCGGCCGATGCATCTTATTGCTTTTCCCGCGATAATGCTGCCGTGTGGCTTGCGCGCTTGAGATGCACGATCCGCAAGAATATATAGCTGGATTCCCTTGAGAAGAACCGAGAACGCAGCACTCGCCGGTCCCCACTAGGACGCTCGCATGATGTTCTGCAGACTAGCGTCGGCTTGGCCTCACAAGTTGCTGTGTCCAGGTGCCTCCGAGGCACTGAACTTTAACGACAAGGAGTGCTGCCTATCGTTGCAACAGCTGCAGCAACACCGCAATCAACTGGGCCGGCAGTGCACGTGTAGCAACAGAACACGTTATCCAGGAAGTAATGTTGGGTACGGTATTTACCCAGTTTCCAGGACCAGTGGTGCACCCGTGCCTCGGTAGCGCAGTAGGCAGCGCGTAAGTCTCATAATCTTAAGGTCGTGAGTTCGATCCTCACCAGGGGCATTTGATTTTCTGTGACCGATGGTGGTGCTGTTGCTAGGGCACCAACGTATTTCTTGTTTGTTATCCACAACGTTTCAACGCTTCAACGGGAAAATGTTTACTTCCTGTTATTGCTACTTACAGCTTCCCTTTTCCTCTTCTCCCAGCAGAGCATGAAGCCAAAAGCATTGCTCTGCGGCGTTTGAGGTGCGCGCCTTGCCAGTCAGTATGTGCAAAGGTGCTCGCAAAGAGAGAAGGGCGCCGACGCGGCACTCGACACGAAATGCGACAAGCGACCGTACGAACGGTCGATCGAAACGGCCACATCCGGTGTGGTCTAGTGGCTAGGATACCTGGCTTTCACCCAGGAGGCCCGGGTCAGATTCCCGGTACCGGAACGGAATTTTTTCCACACGCGACGTGACTAGTTTGAGCTGTCCGAGCGGCCGTTTCCCGTCAGCAGAATATAGAGCAGGGAAGCAGACGCACGACGACCATAGAAATGGTGTACGGCCTCATGCCACCTGTTTCCAGCTTAGGGCTGAGCAACTGCATCTGCCGAGGCCCGTTAGCTCAGTTGGTTAGAGCGTCGTGCTAATAACGCGAAGGTCGTGGGTTCGATCCCCCCACGGGCCACTGCTCTTTTACTACTACGAAAAGGCAGCGCCGATTTCAGCTGGCGAGTGTGATGACCAAAAGATCATCACCCTGCGTGGAAGTTGACAGAGGATCCGAACCCGACTCTTCGGGAAGCGCTACAGCATTCACTCGGCAATGGCCGTACTATCTTGAATACACTGGTTCTCAATTGATAAAGAGAAAATGAAAGAAAATGTCCGATTGCCGATGCGCAACAACTTTGGCCCCTGTCAGTACTTGGGCGGGTGAGCGCATGGGAACACAGGGTACTATTGGCAGTTTTACTTCCTATTTTTGCTTCTCCTTAGTTTTCGGAGCTACAGCCCGATTCGGTCAGGGAGACGCCACCGTGAAATGAAGGGGGCGTGCTGTGTGTCCATCGCCTCGCCTCTCCTTACCTCTCTCAGTCGTTTCTCGTGCTTGTCGTTTTGATATAGGCCGATTTGAGAGCGTCAGCTCTCGCGTCAGCTGAGCAAAGTCGAGACAAGTCGAGACACACTAAGGGCTGGTATGCAGCGAGTAGGAGGCCGGAAAAACAATAATTTAAGAGCGCGTGGCAAAAGTACTCATACGCGAAATTAAAAGCCTGCTGCGGTGGCCGGGAATCGAACCCGGATCAACTGCTTGGAAGGCAACTATGCTGACCATTACACCACCACCGCACAAGCGAGCGCCCCGCCTCCGCGCTGTGTCGGCTTCCCGCCTGTCGGCAGCGGCCGAAGGTGATCGTACCTGGCAGGCGCATTTCGAGGTAGGCTAGGGGAGCACATCCAGACGCATTCGGACAGCGTATCCGCGCACATTTCGCATCCTTTGGCAAGAGTCGGCGCCGGCGAGGACCGCGTTCTGGCGGCATTTTTAAGCAGTGCAGTGCAGGATTCAGCGTCTGCAGCATCTTCTCCACAGAATGCTACGGCGCTTGACGGCAGTCCCACTTTCCCTTGAGACATCTGCTCGGGAAGCAGCGTAAAGTTACCGCTGGCCCAAGCATCGGTGGTTCAGTGGTAGAATGCTCGCCTGCCACGCGGGCGGCCCGGGTTCGATTCCCGGCCGATGCATCTTATTGCTTTTCCCGCGATAATGCTGCCGTGTGGCTTGCGCGCTTGAGATGCACGATCCGCAAGAATATATAGCTGGATTCCCTTGAGAAGAACCGAGAACGCAGCACTCGCCGGTCCCCACTAGGACGCTCGCATGATGTTCTGCAGACTAGCGTCGGCTTGGCCTCACAAGTTGCTGTGTCCAGGTGCCTCCGAGGCACTGAACTTTAACGACAAGGAGTGCTGCCTATCGTTGCAACAGCTGCAGCAACACCGCAATCAACTGGGCCGGCAGTGCACGTGTAGCAACAGAACACGTTATCCAGGAAGTAATGTTGGGTACGGTATTTACCCAGTTTCCAGGACCAGTGGTGCACCCGTGCCTCGGTAGCGCAGTAGGCAGCGCGTAAGTCTCATAATCTTAAGGTCGTGAGTTCGATCCTCACCCGGGGCATTTGATTTTCTGTGACCGATGGTGGTGCTGTTGCTAGGGCACCAACGTATTTCTTGTTTGTTATCCGCAACGTTTCAACGCTTCAGCGGGAAAATGTTTACTTCCTGTTATTGCTACTTACAGCTTCCCTTTTCCTCTTCTCCCAGCAGAGCATGAAGCCAAAAGCATTGCTCTGCGGCGTTTGAGGTGCGCGCCTTGCCAGTCAGTATGTGCAAAGGTGCTCGCAAAGAGAGAAGGGCGCCGACGCGGCACTCGACACGAAATGCGACAAGCGACCGTACGAACGGTCGATCGAAACGGCCACATCCGGTGTGGTCTAGTGGCTAGGATACCTGGCTTTCACCCAGGAGGCCCGGGTCAGATTCCCGGTACCGGAACGGAATTTTTTCCACACGCGACGTGACTAGTTTGAGCTGTCCGAGCGGCCGTTTCCCGTCAGCAGAATATAGAGCAGGGAAGCAGACGCACGACGACCATAGAAATGGTGTACGGCCTCATGCCACCTGTTTCCAGCTTAGGGCTGAGCAACTGCATCTGCCGAGGCCCGTTAGCTCAGTTGGTTAGAGCGTCGTGCTAATAACGCGAAGGTCGTGGGTTCGATCCCCCCACGGGCCACTGCTCTTTTACTACTACGAAAAGGCAGCGCCGATTTCAGCTGGCGAGTGTGATGACCAAAAGATCATCACCCTGCGTGGAAGTTGACAGAGGATCCGAACCCGACTCTTCGGGAAGCGCTACAGCATTCACTCGGCAATGGCCGTACTATCTTGAATACACTGGTTCTCAATTGATAAAGAGAAAATGAAAGAAAATGTCCGATTGCCGATGCGCAACAACTTTGGCCCCTGTCAGTACTTGGGCGGGTGAGCGCATGGGAACACAGGGTACTATTGGCAGTTTTACTTCCTATTTTTGCTTCTCCTTAGTTTTCGGAGCTACAGCCCGATTCGGTCAGGGAGACGCCACCGTGAAATGAAGGGGGCGTGCTGTGTGTCCATCGCCTCGCCTCTCCTTACCTCTCTCAGTCGTTTCTCGTGCTTGTCGTTTTGATATAGGCCGATTTGAGAGCGTCAGCTCTCGCGTCAGCTGAGCAAAGTCGAGACAAGTCGAGACACACTAAGGGCTGGTATGCAGCGAGTAGGAGGCCGGAAAAACAATAATTTAAGAGCGCGTGGCAAAAGTACTCATACGCGAAATTAAAAGCCTGCTGCGGTGGCCGGGAATCGAACCCGGATCAACTGCTTGGAAGGCAACTATGCTGACCATTACACCACCACCGCACAAGCGAGCGCCCCGCCTCCGCGCTGTGTCGGCTTCCCGCCTGTCGGCAGCGGCCGAAGGTGATCGTACCTGGCAGGCGCATTTCGAGGTAGGCTAGGGGAGCACATCCAGACGCATTCGGACAGCGTATCCGCGCACATTTCGCATCCTTTGGCAAAAGTCGGCGCCGGCGAGGACCGCGTTCTGGCGGCATTTTTAAGCAGTGCAGTGCAGGATTCAGCGTCTGCAGCATCTTCTCCACAGAATGCTACGGCGCTTGACGGCAGTCCCACTTTCCCTTGAGACATCTGCTCGGGAAGCAGCGTAAAGTTACCGCTGGCCCAAGCATCGGTGGTTCAGTGGTAGAATGCTCGCCTGCCACGCGGGCGGCCCGGGTTCGATTCCCGGCCGATGCATCTTATTGCTTTTCCCGCGATAATGCTGCCGTGTGGCTTGCGCGCTTGAGATGCACGATCCGCAAGAATATATAGCTGGATTCCCTTGAGAAGAACCGAGAACGCAGCACTCGCCGGTCCCCACTAGGACGCTCGCATGATGTTCTGCAGACTAGCGTCGGCTTGGCCTCACAAGTTGCTGTGTCCAGGTGCCTCCGAGGCACTGAACTTTAACGACAAGGAGTGCTGCCTATCGTTGCAACAGCTGCAGCAACACCGCAATCAACTGGGCCGGCAGTGCACGTGTAGCAACAGAACACGTTATCCAGGAAGTAATGTTGGGTACGGTATTTACCCAGTTTCCAGGACCAGTGGTGCACCCGTGCCTCGGTAGCGCAGTAGGCAGCGCGTAAGTCTCATAATCTTAAGGTCGTGAGTTCGATCCTCACCCGGGGCATTTGATTTTCTGTGACCGATGGTGGTGCTGTTGCTAGGGCACCAACGTATTTCTTGTTTGTTATCCACAACGTTTCAACGCTTCAGCGGGAAAATGTTTACTTCCTGTTATTGCTACTTACAGCTTCCCTTTTCCTCTTCTCCCAGCAGAGCATGAAGCCAAAAGCATTGCTCTGCGGCGTTTGAGGTGCGCGCCTTGCCAGTCAGTATGTGCAAAGGTGCTCGCAAAGAGAGAAGGGCGCCGACGCGGCACTCGACACGAAATGCGACAAGCGACCGTACGAACGGTCGATCGAAACGGCCACATCCGGTGTGGTCTAGTGGCTAGGATACCTGGCTTTCACCCAGGAGGCCCGGGTCAGATTCCCGGTACCGGAACGGAATTTTTTCCACACGCGACGTGACTAGTTTGAGCTGTCCGAGCGGCCGTTTCCCGTCAGCAGAATATAGAGCAGGGAAGCAGACGCACGACGACCATAGAAATGGTGTACGGCCTCATGCCACCTGTTTCCAGCTTAGGGCTGAGCAACTGCATCTGCCGAGGCCCGTTAGCTCAGTTGGTTAGAGCGTCGTGCTAATAACGCGAAGGTCGTGGGTTCGATCCCCCCACGGGCCACTGCTCTTTTACTACTACGAAAAGGCAGCGCCGATTTCAGCTGGCGAGTGTGATGACCAAAAGATCATCACCCTGCGTGGAAGTTGACAGAGGATCCGAACCCGACTCTTCGGGAAGCGCTACAGCATTCACTCGGCAATGGCCGTACTATCTTGAATACACTGGTTCTCAATTGATAAAGAGAAAATGAAAGAAAATGTCCGATTGCCGATGCGCAACAACTTTGGCCCCTGTCAGTACTTGGGCGGGTGAGCGCATGGGAACACAGGGTACTATTGGCAGTTTTACTTCCTATTTTTGCTTCTCCTTAGTTTTCGGAGCTACAGCCCGATTCGGTCAGGGAGACGCCACCGTGAAATGAAGGGGGCGTGCTGTGTGTCCATCGCCTCGCCTCTCCTTACCTCTCTCAGTCGTTTCTCGTGCTTGTCGTTTTGATATAGGCCGATTTGAGAGCGTCAGCTCTCGCGTCAGCTGAGCAAAGTCGAGACAAGTCGAGACACACTAAGGGCTGGTATGCAGCGAGTAGGAGGCCGGAAAAACAATAATTTAAGAGCGCGTGGCAAAAGTACTCATACGCGAAATTAAAAGCCTGCTGCGGTGGCCGGGAATCGAACCCGGATCAACTGCTTGGAAGGCAACTATGCTGACCATTACACCACCACCGCACAAGCGAGCGCCCCGCCTCCGCGCTGTGTCGGCTTCCCGCCTGTCGGCAGCGGCCGAAGGTGATCGTACCTGGCAGGCGCATTTCGAGGTAGGCTAGGGGAGCACATCCAGACGCATTCGGACAGCGTATCCGCGCACATTTCGCATCCTTTGGCAAGAGTCGGCGCCGGCGAGGACCGCGTTCTGGCGGCATTTTTAAGCAGTGCAGTGCAGGATTCAGCGTCTGCAGCATCTTCTCCACAGAATGCTACGGCGCTTGACGGCAGTCCCACTTTCCCTTGAGACATCTGCTCGGGAAGCAGCGTAAAGTTACCGCTGGCCCAAGCATCGGTGGTTCAGTGGTAGAATGCTCGCCTGCCACGCGGGCGGCCCGGGTTCGATTCCCGGCCGATGCATCTTATTGCTTTTCCCGCGATAATGCTGCCGTGTGGCTTGCGCGCTTGAGATGCACGATCCGCAAGAATATATAGCTGGATTCCCTTGAGAAGAACCGAGAACGCAGCACTCGCCGGTCCCCACTAGGACGCTCGCATGATGTTCTGCAGACTAGCGTCGGCTTGGCCTCACAAGTTGCTGTGTCCAGGTGCCTCCGAGGCACTGAACTTTAACGACAAGGAGTGCTGCCTATCGTTGCAACAGCTGCAGCAACACCGCAATCAACTGGGCCGGCAGTGCACGTGTAGCAACAGAACACGTTATCCAGGAAGTAATGTTGGGTACGGTATTTACCCAGTTTCCAGGACCAGTGGTGCACCCGTGCCTCGGTAGCGCAGTAGGCAGCGCGTAAGTCTCATAATCTTAAGGTCGTGAGTTCGATCCTCACCCGGGGCATTTGATTTTCTGTGACCGATGGTGGTGCTGTTGCTAGGGCACCAACGTATTTCTTGTTTGTTATCCACAACGTTTCAACGCTTCAGCGGGAAAATGTTTACTTCCTGTTATTGCTACTTACAGCTTCCCTTTTCCTCTTCTCCCAGCAGAGCATGAAGCCAAAAGCATTGCTCTGCGGCGTTTGAGGTGCGCGCCTTGCCAGTCAGTATGTGCAAAGGTGCTCGCAAAGAGAGAAGGGCGCCGACGCGGCACTCGACACGAAATGCGACAAGCGACCGTACGAACGGTCGATCGAAACGGCCACATCCGGTGTGGTCTAGTGGCTAGGATACCTGGCTTTCACCCAGGAGGCCCGGGTCAGATTCCCGGTACCGGAACGGAATTTTTTCCACACGCGACGTGACTAGTTTGAGCTGTCCGAGCGGCCGTTTCCCGTCAGCAGAATATAGAGCAGGGAAGCAGACGCACGACGACCATAGAAATGGTGTACGGCCTCATGCCACCTGTTTCCAGCTTAGGGCTGAGCAACTGCATCTGCCGAGGCCCGTTAGCTCAGTTGGTTAGAGCGTCGTGCTAATAACGCGAAGGTCGTGGGTTCGATCCCCCCACGGGCCACTGCTCTTTTACTACTACGAAAAGGCAGCGCCGATTTCAGCTGGCGAGTGTGATGACCAAAAGATCATCACCCTGCGTGGAAGTTGACAGAGGATCCGAACCCGACTCTTCGGGAAGCGCTACAGCATTCACTCGGCAATGGCCGTACTATCTTGAATACACTGGTTCTCAATTGATAAAGAGAAAATGAAAGAAAATGTCCGATTGCCGATGCGCAACAACTTTGGCCCCTGTCAGTACTTGGGCGGGTGAGCGCATGGGAACACAGGGTACTATTGGCAGTTTTACTTCCTATTTTTGCTTCTCCTTAGTTTTCGGAGCTACAGCCCGATTCGGTCAGGGAGACGCCACCGTGAAATGAAGGGGGCGTGCTGTGTGTCCATCGCCTCGCCTCTCCTTACCTCTCTCAGTCGTTTCTCGTGCTTGTCGTTTTGATATAGGCCGATTTGAGAGCGTCAGCTAAATGTCCCACCACCACACCTTCACCTGTCCATGTTAGGCAAAATCTTTATGCCTGACACATGTAGCACTATCACCGTCAGAGGGTGGTACGGGACTACAAGTCCCACCGCCACACCTCCAAAGTGAGTTGCAGTGACACAGTCACTGCCCTGTGGAAATTTACTGCCTCACCAACACAGTTAGACCGGAATAGACCGGTGATGCTGTATTGTAACATATCACCCCGTAAAAAAAAAAAAAAAAAAAAAAAAAAAAAAAAGCGTCAGCTCTCGCGTCAGCTGAGCAAAGTCGAGACAAGTCGAGACACACTAAGGGCTGGTATGCAGCGAGTAGGAGGCCGGAAAAACAATAATTTAAGAGCGCGTGGCAAAAGTACTCATAGGCGAAATTAAAAGCCTGCTGCGGTGGCCGGGAATCGAACCCGGATCAACTGCTTGGAAGGCAACTATGCTGACCATTACACCACCACCGCACAAGCGAGCGCCCCGCCTCCGCGCTGTGTCGGCTTCCCGCCTGTCGGCAGCGGCCGAAGGTGATCGTACCTGGCAGGCGCATTTCGAGGTAGGCTAGGGGAGCACATCCAGACGCATTCGGACAGCGTATCCGCGCACATTTCGCATCCTTTGGCAAGAGTCGGCGCCGGCGAGGACCGCGTTCTGGCGGCATTTTTAAGCAGTGCAGTGCAGGATTCAGCGTCTGCAGCATCTTCTCCACAGAATGCTACGGCGCTTGACGGCAGTCCCACTTTCCCTTGAGACATCTGCTCGGGAAGCAGCGTAAAGTTACCGCTGGCCCAAGCATCGGTGGTTCAGTGGTAGAATGCTCGCCTGCCACGCGGGCGGCCCGGGTTCGATTCCCGGCCGATGCATCTTATTGCTTTTCCCGCGATAATGCTGCCGTGTGGCTTGCGCGCTTGAGATGCACGATCCGCAAGAATATATAGCTGGATTCCCTTGAGAAGAACCGAGAACGCAGCACTCGCCGGTCCCCACTAGGACGCTCGCATGATGTTCTGCAGACTAGCGTCGGCTTGGCCTCACAAGTTGCTGTGTCCAGGTGCCTCCGAGGCACTGAACTTTAACGACAAGGAGTGCTGCCTATCGTTGCAACAGCTGCAGCAACACCGCAATCAACTGGGCCGGCAGTGCACGTGTAGCAACAGAACACGTTATCCAGGAAGTAATGTTGGGTACGGTATTTACCCAGTTTCCAGGACCAGTTGTGCACCCGTGCCTCGGTAGCGCAGTAGGCAGCGCGTATGTCTCATAATCTTAAGGTCGTGAGTTCGATCCTCACCCGGGGCATTTGATTTTCTGTGACCGATGGTGGTGCTGTTGCTAGGGCACCAACGTATTTTTTGTTTGTTATCCACAACGTTTCAACGCTTCAGCGGGAAAATGTTTACTTCCTGTTATTGCTACTTACAGCTTCCCTTTTCCTCTTCTCCCAGCAGAGCATGAAGCCAAAAGCATTGCTCTGCGGCGTTTGAGGTGCGCGCCTTGCCAGTCAGTATGTGCAAAGGTGCTCGCAAAGAGAGAAGGGCGCCGACGCGGCACTCGACACGAAATGCGACAAGCGACCGTACGAACGGTCGATCGAAACGGCCACATCCGGTGTGGTCTAGTGGCTAGGATACCTGGCTTTCACCCAGGAGGCCCGGGTCAGATTCCCGGTACCGGAACGGAATTTTTTCCACACGCGACGTGACTAGTTTGAGCTGTCCGAGCGGCCGTTTCCCGTCAGCAGAATATAGAGCAGGGAAGCAGACGCACGACGACCATAGAAATGGTGTACGGCCTCATGCCACCTGTTTCCAGCTTAGGGCTGAGCAACTGCATCTGCCGAGGCCCGTTAGCTCAGTTGGTTAGAGCGTCGTGCTAATAACGCGAAGGTCGTGGGTTCGATCCCCCCACGGGCCACTGCTCTTTTACTACTACGAAAAGGCAGCGCCGATTTCAGCTGGCGAGTGTGATGACCAAAAGATCATCACCCTGCGTGGAAGTTGACAGAGGATCCGAACCCGACTCTTCGGGAAGCGCTACAGCATTCACTCGGCAATGGCCGTACTATCTTGAATACACTGGTTCTCAATTGATAAAGAGAAAATGAAAGAAAATGTCCGATTGCCGATGCGCAACAACTTTGGCCCCTGTCAGTACTTGGGCGGGTGAGCGCATGGGAACACAGGGTACTATTGGCAGTTTTACTTCCTATTTTTGCTTCTCCTTAGTTTTCGGAGCTACAGCCCGATTCGGTCAGGGAGACGCCACCGTGAAATGAAGGGGGCGTGCTGTGTGTCCATCGCCTCGCCTCTCCTTACCTCTCTCAGTCGTTTCTCGTGCTTGTCGTTTTGATATAGGCCGATTTGAGAGCGTCAGCTCTCGCGTCAGCTGAGCAAAGTCGAGACAAGTCGAGACACACTAAGGGCTGGTATGCAGCGAGTAGGAGGCCGGAAAAACAATAATTTAAGAGCGCGTGGCAAAAGTACTCATACGCGAAATTAAAAGCCTGCTGCGGTGGCCGGGAATCGAACCCGGATCAACTGCTTGGAAGGCAACTATGCTGACCATTACACCACCACCGCACAAGCGAGCGCCCCGCCTCCGCGCTGTGTCGGCTTCCCGCCTGTCGGCAGCGGCCGAAGGTGATCGTACCTGGCAGGCGCATTTCGAGGTAGGCTAGGGGAGCACATCCAGACGCATTCGGACAGCGTATCCGCGCACATTTCGCATCCTTTGGCAAGAGTCGGCGCCGGCGAGGACCGCGTTCTGGCGGCATTTTTAAGCAGTGCAGTGCAGGATTCAGCGTCTGCAGCATCTTCTCCACAGAATGCTACGGCGCTTGACGGCAGTCCCACTTTCCCTTGAGACATCTGCTCGGGAAGCAGCGTAAAGTTACCGCTGGCCCAAGCATCGGTGGTTCAGTGGTAGAATGCTCGCCTGCCACGCGGGCGGCCCGGGTTCGATTCCCGGCCGATGCATCTTATTGCTTTTCCCGCGATAATGCTGCCGTGTGGCTTGCGCGCTTGAGATGCACGATCCGCAAGAATATATAGCTGGATTCCCTTGAGAAGAACCGAGAACGCAGCACTCGCCGGTCCCCACTAGGACGCTCGCATGATGTTCTGCAGACTAGCGTCGGCTTGGCCTCACAAGTTGCTGTGTCCAGGTGCCTCCGAGGCACTGAACTTTAACGACAAGGAGTGCTGCCTATCGTTGCAACAGCTGCAGCAACACCGCAATCAACTGGGCCGGCAGTGCACGTGTAGCAACAGAACACGTTATCCAGGAAGTAATGTTGGGTACGGTATTTACCCAGTTTCCAGGACCAGTGGTGCACCCGTGCCTCGGTAGCGCAGTAGGCAGCGCGTAAGTCTCATAATCTTAAGGTCGTGAGTTCGATCCTCACCCGGGGCATTTGATTTTCTGTGACCGATGGTGGTGCTGTTGCTAGGGCACCAACGTATTTCTTGTTTGTTATCCACAACGTTTCAACGCTTCAGCGGGAAAATGTTTACTTCCTGTTATTGCTACTTACAGCTTCCCTTTTCCTCTTCTCCCAGCAGAGCATGAAGCCAAAAGCATTGCTCTGCGGCGTTTGAGGTGCGCGCCTTGCCAGTCAGTATGTGCAAAGGTGCTCGCAAAGAGAGAAGGGCGCCGACGCGGCACTCGACACGAAATGCGACAAGCGACCGTACGAACGGTCGATCGAAACGGCCACATCCGGTGTGGTCTAGTGGCTAGGATACCTGGCTTTCACCCAGGAGGCCCGGGTCAGATTCCCGGTACCGGAACGGAATTTTTTCCACACGCGACGTGACTAGTTTGAGCTGTCCGAGCGGCCGTTTCCCGTCAGCAGAATATAGAGCAGGGAAGCAGACGCACGACGACCATAGAAATGGTGTACGGCCTCATGCCACCTGTTTCCAGCTTAGGGCTGAGCAACTGCATCTGCCGAGGCCCGTTAGCTCAGTTGGTTAGAGCGTCGTGCTAATAACGCGAAGGTCGTGGGTTCGATCCCCCCACGGGCCACTGCTCTTTTACTACTACGAAAAGGCAGCGCCGATTTCAGCTGGCGAGTGTGATGACCAAAAGATCATCACCCTGCGTGGAAGTTGACAGAGGATCCGAACCCGACTCTTCGGGAAGCGCTACAGCATTCACTCGGCAATGGCCGTACTATCTTGAATACACTGGTTCTCAATTGATAAAGAGAAAATGAAAGAAAATGTCCGATTGCCGATGCGCAACAACTTTGGCCCCTGTCAGTACTTGGGCGGGTGAGCGCATGGGAACACAGGGTACTATTGGCAGTTTTACTTCCTATTTTTGCTTCTCCTTAGTTTTCGGAGCTACAGCCCGATTCGGTCAGGGAGACGCCACCGTGAAATGAAGGGGGCGTGCTGTGTGTCCATCGCCTCGCCTCTCCTTACCTCTCTCAGTCGTTTCTCGTGCTTGTCGTTTTGATATAGGCCGATTTGAGAGCGTCAGCTAAATGTCCCACCACCACACCTTCACCTGTCCATGTTAGGCAAAATCTTTATGCCTGACACATGTAGCACTATCACCGTCAGAGGGTGGTACGGGACTACAAGTCCCACCGCCACACCTCCAAAGTGAGTTGCAGTGACACAGTCACTGCCCTGTGGAAATTTACTGCCTCACCAACACAGTTAGACCGGAATAGACCGGTGATGCTGTATTGTAACATATCACCCCGTAAAAAAAAAAAAAAAAAAAAAAAAAAAAAAAAGCGTCAGCTCTCGCGTCAGCTGAGCAAAGTCGAGACAAGTCGAGACACACTAAGGGCTGGTATGCAGCGAGTAGGAGGCCGGAAAAACAATAATTTAAGAGCGCGTGGCAAAAGTACTCATAGGCGAAATTAAAAGCCTGCTGCGGTGGCCGGGAATCGAACCCGGATCAACTGCTTGGAAGGCAACTATGCTGACCATTACACCACCACCGCACAAGCGAGCGCCCCGCCTCCGCGCTGTGTCGGCTTCCCGCCTGTCGGCAGCGGCCGAAGGTGATCGTACCTGGCAGGCGCATTTCGAGGTAGGCTAGGGGAGCACATCCAGACGCATTCGGACAGCGTATCCGCGCACATTTCGCATCCTTTGGCAAGAGTCGGCGCCGGCGAGGACCGCGTTCTGGCGGCATTTTTAAGCAGTGCAGTGCAGGATTCAGCGTCTGCAGCATCTTCTCCACAGAATGCTACGGCGCTTGACGGCAGTCCCACTTTCCCTTGAGACATCTGCTCGGGAAGCAGCGTAAAGTTACCGCTGGCCCAAGCATCGGTGGTTCAGTGGTAGAATGCTCGCCTGCCACGCGGGCGGCCCGGGTTCGATTCCCGGCCGATGCATCTTATTGCTTTTCCCGCGATAATGCTGCCGTGTGGCTTGCGCGCTTGAGATGCACGATCCGCAAGAATATATAGCTGGATTCCCTTGAGAAGAACCGAGAACGCAGCACTCGCCGGTCCCCACTAGGACGCTCGCATGATGTTCTGCAGACTAGCGTCGGCTTGGCCTCACAAGTTGCTGTGTCCAGGTGCCTCCGAGGCACTGAACTTTAACGACAAGGAGTGCTGCCTATCGTTGCAACAGCTGCAGCAACACCGCAATCAACTGGGCCGGCAGTGCACGTGTAGCAACAGAACACGTTATCCAGGAAGTAATGTTGGGTACGGTATTTACCCAGTTTCCAGGACCAGTTGTGCACCCGTGCCTCGGTAGCGCAGTAGGCAGCGCGTATGTCTCATAATCTTAAGGTCGTGAGTTCGATCCTCACCCGGGGCATTTGATTTTCTGTGACCGATGGTGGTGCTGTTGCTAGGGCACCAACGTATTTTTTGTTTGTTATCCACAACGTTTCAACGCTTCAGCGGGAAAATGTTTACTTCCTGTTATTGCTACTTACAGCTTCCCTTTTCCTCTTCTCCCAGCAGAGCATGAAGCCAAAAGCATTGCTCTGCGGCGTTTGAGGTGCGCGCCTTGCCAGTCAGTATGTGCAAAGGTGCTCGCAAAGAGAGAAGGTCGCCGACGCGGCACTCGACACGAAATGCGACAAGCGACCGTACGAACGGTCGAAGGAAACGGCCACATCCGGTGTGGTCTAGTGGCTAGGATACCTGGCTTTCACCCAGGAGGCCCGGGTACGATTCCCGGTACCGGAACGGAATTTTTTCCACGCGCGTCGTGACAAGTTTGAGTTGTCCGAGCGGCCGTTTCCCGTCCTGCTCGCAATATAGCTACTGTTTCGTGACCGTCAGCAGAATATAGACCAGGGAAGCAGACGCACGACGACCATAGAAATGGTGTACGGCCTCATGCCACCTGTTTCCAGCTTAGGGCTGAGCAACTGCATCTGCCGAGGCCCGTTAGCTCAGTTGGTTAGAGCGTCGTGCTAATAACGCGAAGGTCGTGGGTTCGATCCCCCCACGGGCCACTGCTCTTTTACTACTACGAAAAGGCAGCGCCGATTTCAGCTGGCGAGTGTGATGACCAAAAGATCATCACCCTGCGTGGAAGTTGACAGAGGATCCGAACCCGACTCGTCGGGAAGCGCTACAGCATTCACTCGGCAATGGCCGTACTATCTTGAATACACTGGTTCTCAACTGATAAAGAGAAAATGAAAGAAAATGTCCGATTGCCGATGCGCAACAACTTTGGCCCCTGTCAGTACTTGGGCGGGTGAGCGCATGGGAACACAGGGTACTATTGGCAGTTTTACTTCCTATTTTTGCTTCTCCTTAGTTTTCGGAGCTACAGCCCGATTCGGTCAGGGAGACGCCACCGTGAAATGAAGGGGGCGTGCTGTGTGTCCATCGCCTCGCCTCTCCTTACCTCTCTCAGTCGTTTCTCGTGCTTGTCGTTTTGATATAGGCCGATTTGAGAGCGTCAGCTCTCGCGTCAGCTGAGCAAAGTCGAGACAAGTCGAGACACACTAAGGGCTGGTATGCAGCGAGTAGGAGGCCGGAAAAACAATAATTTAAGAGCGCGTGGCAAAAGTACTCATACGTGAAATTAAAAGCCTGCTGCGGTGGCCGGGAATCGAACCCGGATCAACTGCTTGGAAGGCAACTATGCTGACCATTACACCACCACCGCACAAGCGAGCGCCCCGCCTCCGCGCTGTGTCGGCTTCCCGCCTGTCGGCAGCGGCCGAAGGTGATCGTACCTGGCAGGCGCATTTATAGGTAGGCTAGGGGAGCACATCCAGACGCATTCGGACAGCGTATCCGCGCACATCGCGCGGAGCAGCGGAGCGGTTGCGGCTTTGTTTACATCGCGGGGCGGCGCTCAGCGAGTGTTTCGAGGTCCACGTGTTCAAGTTTCTTCAACGTGAGTACCATGTCGACAGTTACTAGGGCAAACACTGCGCAGTTTGTGTTCGATCGAAATGCTTTGCGGCCCACCGCTTTTGAAATCCACGAATTTATATTCGAAGATTTGAAAATCCCGGAAGATCTAGTGGACACTTTTCAGTTGGATTTCGCGCAATATTCGCTATTTTTGAAGTTCTTTTCCGGCGACATCTGTGAAAAATTTGTTGAAAAATTTGGCGGAGTGCGTAAATTTAGGCATGTCGATGGCACAGTCAGTGATGTGCAGATTGTGCCCTCGGGTTATGGTGTTAGAACGGTTCGAGTATTTAATGTGCCCCCTGAATGCGGCAATGATTTGATTGCACGTGCTCTCACTCAGTACGGCGTTGTATTGTCGGTAGTGAACGAAAAGTGGTCTAGTGCGTACCGGTACCAGGTTAATAGTGGAGTACGTAGTGTCCGCATTGACTTGAAGAAACACATTCCATCCTACGTAATGATTGCGGGCTGTAGGGCTCAAGTGACTTATATCGGCCAGCCACCCACATGCTCAATTTGTCATTCCACTGAGCATTTACGTGTTGATTGTCCCCGTAGACGACCCGTGCAGCTCCCACGTAGTGATGTTGCGGCTACTGGTGGCCACTTTGTGCCACTACTGAGTGAAATAGTAGCGGGCACTGTATCACAACCATGCCCTGCCGACCCTATTCGTGCTGAGGATGTACCAAGTGAGGTGAATGTTACTGTCGACGCGCCACAGGATCGAATGGAGGACGCTCCCATTTTGTCCTCGGCTGTGGTAGAATCGGATTCAGTTGCTAGGGAGGTCCCAGATGTTTCGGATCATGCACCAGTTGCTATTTCGGAAGAGATGGACACCTCCTTACCACCGCCTCCGCCGCCTGAAGAGGTTCCCCTGGCACCGAGGAAAGGGCGTACAAAGAAAAATAAAAATAAGGGTACTAGGAGTCAGCAGTCAGATGATTTACCGTGCACCCCTGTCTCAGAGAGTGGCAGTGAGAGTGAAGTTCAGACATCGTGCCCCCCTGCTTCTGACAGCTCTGCGCGCCAGGAGCGTATAAGGGAACAAACTGCACATCTCAAGGTGTTCTTAAATACGGCACGCGAACAGGGTGCGCATGCTGCGAAGCGCAAAAGCGAGCAAAGTAGCGAGCAGCTGCCGCAGCGCACGCGCAGGCATTCGGCGACGTCGGCCGCCAGTACAGCAACAACACAGGCGGACGAGGCCACGTACACAGACACCGCTGGTGGTCGCGCCCAACCGACCGACCGACCAACGGAGACGCCCTGGTGGAAGCAGGAGGAGGACGACCCTGGATCCCATTAGCGGCTTTCGGCGGACCTGCTGTAATTCGTGCCCCGTTTACCTGCGACGTTATGTTCCGCTGTTCCTGCACGCTGACAGTAATTTTCTGCACAGTATTGTCCACGAGTTACGTAATGGGTTGCAGTGCTTCTTGACAGTTTTATTGGTGTGCTTAAGACGCTGCATCTGCGTCTTCCGTTTCTCATTTTTCTTGCTAATACTTGAGTGTCTGTGTTTTAAATGGCCGCCGCTCGTCAACATCTAAAGATCTTCTCAGTTTTATCACTCAATGTAAATCGCATCATAGCTGCGCATAAAATAGCAAGTTTTATAGACTTTTTAACTTTGGGCGGCTATGACGTTGCATTGCTCCAAGAAGTTACTGTTAAGCGCCTCAATAACGTCCCTGGTTATGATGTCATCTATAACATTAACGTTGAAGGTACTTGTGGCACCGCTGTTCTTTATAAAACTGTATTGCAACCAACTAACGTTCAATTTTTACCGAATGGCCGCTTACTTACGTGTACGATCCAGGATGTCACATTTATTAATATATACGCGCCGAGTGGCACTGATCATAAACGTGCACGTTCCGTTTTCTTTAATCAAGATGTGGTTCCGTTCTTTGCGTCGACCCGCAATGTAGTAGTTGGCGGCGATTTTAACTGTGTTACTGCCGCAGCCGATCAATTTCCCACGGCTACCATGTGCCCGGAACTTTCCCAACTAATTGTGACAAATGACTTGATCGATGTTTGGCGTCATTTTCATCCTGCCACGACGCAATACACACATTTTTATGCGAACGGTGCCAGCAGAATTGATCGCATTTATGTGTCGCGGCCGCTTCAAACCTATCTTCAGAGGGTTGCGGTACATCCCGTCGCTTTTAGCGATCACTGCGGTGTTGTGTGTGACGTGCAATTACTGGCAAATAGGCAGGCGCCACCTTCCCGTGTTTGGAAACTCAATACCCGTCATCTCTCTGACGCCGGTTTACGTTGCGAGATTCAGAACGTGTGGCAGTTCTGTTCTGAAAAACGGGGAAGTTATGCCTCAGTCTTACAATGGTGGGTCGACTTAGCCAAACCGCAGTTACGCAGTGTTGCGATGCGGTATGCAAGGGAGGCGTCATTTTGGGAGAGGCGCACCATTGCCTTTTATCAACAGTGCCTCCAAGATGCGCTTGATGCACCCGTGGCGCCAGATCAAAACTTACGCGCACGTTTGAATAGAATTAAAAGCAAGATACTCCAGCATCACCTCCACAAGGCACAAGGTGTTCTGATCAGGAGCCGACCGCAGTGTGAGACCATTGACGAAGTGCCAACGCTTTACCACTTGGCACGCGAGAAACGGTTGGCGCGGAGGAAAGACATTACCACCCTCATCACGGACACTGGTGCTCGTCTCACGGCGAAGCATGAGATCGTTCCCCACGTCACCGACCACTTTAAGAGATTGTTCGGACGGACAGCTGCCGATGATGTCGCCCGTTCCTTTCTGTTAGATGAATTGGATACTGTCATCTCCGAATCTGACCGTCAGTCACTGGATGAGATGTTGTCACGGGACGATGCGAAAGACGTGTTACGTTCGTGTCGTCGAGGGAAGTCTCCAGGTCCAGATGGCCTTCCCATCGAATTTTACCTGGCTTATTGGGATATTTTCGGTGAGACATTGACGATCATGATAAATGAAATTGTTCGTGGTGCTGCTGTCCCTTCGAAGTTCGTTGAAGGGCGTATTGTATTAATTCCGAAGACACCGACAGCATGCCGTGTTGAGGCATTACGCCCTATCACACTTTTAAATGCAGACTATAAACTGGCGGCACGATGCCTCGCAACGAAACTCAATGTGGTCATGGACAAGATAATCAGTCCCTTTCAGTCGTGTGGTGTGCAACGCCGTAGCATTTTTCACGCTGCGGCTTCATACCGAGACGTGGTCGCGTACGCAGCCATTAATGACCTGTCCGCTGGCATTCTCTCCATCGATTTTGCCAATGCATTCGACCGTATCGGGCACGATTATCTTCTGTCCGTCATGACAAAACTGGGGTTCGGCGGCCACTTTCTCGATGCTATACGGAATCTTTTAACATCGGCGACGTCAGTAATTGTCGTCAATGGTTGGCAGTCGCCGCCCATTCCTATTGCAAGATCCGTCAGACAGGGCTGTCCTTTATCAATGCTCCTATTTGTCATTGCGCTCGACCCGTTTTTGCGCGCAGTCGGTCGAATCATTGAAGGTGTCCAGGTCTGTCACGTCTCTCTCAAATGTGCTGCCTATGCTGACGACGTGGGACTTTTCATGGGGCGGGCAGATGACTTGGACAGAGTTCGCGATGTTCTGATACTGTACGAACGTGCCTCTGGCGCCGTTCTGAATACGCGGAAAACTGTATTGGTACCACTGGGTCGGCGGGGACTGTCTGCTGAACGGGACTGGTTCCGTGTTGTGCGCGCCCACAAAATTTTAGGACTCGACATTGTAGCGTGCCCACAAAAAATGCAAGTTTTAAACTGGAGGCGAATTCTTGGCACTGTGAAGGCCCTATGTCGCAGCCACTCAGGTCGCCGACTCAACTTACATCAACGTGTGGCTGTCATTAACACATTCATCTTATCGAACGCGTGGTACATCGCCCAACTGCTTAGTGTTCCGAAGCCGATCGGGAGGGCGATTTCGCAGGCGGTCTACTGGCTCCTGTGGCGGCATGAAATTTTTAAAGTCAATGCTTCGACCTGTGTCATCGACAGGCAGCTGGGCGGCCTCGGTTTCACCGACGTTCCACGCAAATGCGGCGCGCTGCTCGTCCACCGGACAGCCACCCTGCAGTCCGACAACCCGGCAGGAACCACCGCGGCACTCCTGGAGCTCTACCGCCCACACTCTGAAGCGGCGCCCGTCTCTCTCGCGTCCATCCCGTATAAGATGTCCTACATACGGGAGTACTTTTTAACGAGGAGCTACGCTCTGTCAACGGCTACCGACAGACACAGGACCGCCCGCGGACTCTACGTTGCCCTGACTGGACAACCTCCGCGTCATAAACTGGTGTTCCGCAACCCCACAGTGGAATGGGTGAACGTGTGGGCAAACATCAACAACCCGGTGTTGCCGTCGGATGTGAGTGCGCTCTGGTTTAAGATCGTCAACAACACCCTAGCGACGAACCAGCGGCTTGCCGACATTCATCTCCTTCCCTCTGCCAACTGTGGTAGATGTGGTGCTGTGGACACAAGGGAACATCGTTTTGAGTGTGCATCGGTGTCGACGGTATGGCGGCTGTGTCAACGAATGGTCGCCCACATTAATAGAACGCCTCCTCACCTTGTGACTGTTCGTCGTGTGATAGTGCCTAGCTTCAAAGCTTTCCCGCGGACGAAAAATAACGCCACTGTCTGGATCTTAGGGCATACGATTTATGCCCTTATCGATATGGCCGTCACTGATACTGTGATTTACCTGGATTATTTGTGGGCCCAGTATATGACACTGAAGGATTGCGTTCAATTTCGCGAACTGTTTGCGAATTTTTTGAAGGCGGCCTTGGATTACGGCTATGAAATGGAACTGCGGCAAACACCTTGAACTGAGATTTACTGAGCTGACGCGTTCCACCTTTACTTTCTTTTTCCTTCTTTATTTGTTTTAGTTGTGTTATGGTTGGTGACTTGTGCCACAACCTCACTACGGGTCGTTCTGGTTTTATCTCCAAGAGAGGAGTGTCCTTTTAATTTTGAGGAATTTTATTTTGTTTACAGGACTTCATGGGTATTTTAGAAGATACAGTCTCTTAATTTCTGTTCCCGGACTGTCGTGATTTCATTTTATTACTTTCCTGTGATTTCTGTTTCTTTCGTGTGATGCACACATCGACATAAACTCTCATGTTGTGCTGTTGTGCTGCGTTGACACCTGTTTTGTAACAACTCTCTGCTACATCGGAGTGACTGACGTTAGTCAGGAGGGAGAATACTTTCCTTTTAAGCGGAATATGATTTTAGTTGAACTACGCGCAGAAGAGTTGAACCAGCGGAGGAAAGAAGACCGTCCACGAATTCCGCAATAAAATTACTCTTAGTTCCTCATTTTTCTGTGGAAGAAGACACCACGCCATCTGAGCGGAAGATGATTTTGTTTTAAGTTATTCCTCTGTTCCACGAAGTTCGACAGTCCAGCAAATATAGCGATGAAGCTCGCCGAAGAAGGCATATTTTGGTGAGAGTAAGGAGGGCTATAAGGGGAGTTGGGAGGCCCTTAAAAGAAAAAAAAAAAAAAAAAAAAACAAAAAAAAAAATAAAAAAAAAAAAAAAAAAAGTGGTAGAATGCTCGCCTGCCACGCGGGTGGCCCGGGTTCGATTCCCGGCCGATGCATCTTTTTGCTTTTCCCGCGATAATGCTGCCGTGTGGCTTGCGCGCTTGAGATGCACGATCCGCAAGAATATATAGCTGGATTCCCTTGAGAAGAACCGAGAACGCAGCACTCGCCGGTCCCCACTAGGACGCTCGCATGATGTTCTGCAGACTAGCGTCGGCTTGGCCTCACAAGTTGCTGTGTCCAGGTGCCTCCGAGGCACTGAACTTTAACGACAAGGAGTGCTGCCTATCGTTGCAACAGCTGCAGCAACACCGCAATCAACTGGGCCGGCAGTGCACGTGTAGCAACAGAACACGTTATCCAGGAAGTAATGTTGGGTACGGTATTTACCCAGTTTCCAGGACCAGTGGTGCACCCGTGCCTCGGTAGCGCAGTAGGCAGCGCGTAAGTCTCATAATCTTAAGGTCGTGAGTTCGATCCTCACCCGGGGCATTTGATTTTCTGTGACCGATGGTGGTGCTGTTGCTAGGGCACCAACGTATTTCTTGTTTGTTATCCACAACGTTTCAACGCTTCAGCGGGAAAATGTTTACTTCCTGTTATTGCTACTTACAGCTTCCCTATTCCTCTTCTCCCAGCAGAGCATGAAGCCAAAAGCATTGCTCTGCGGCGTTTGAGGTGCGCGCCTTGCCAGTCAGTATGTGCAAAGGTGCTCGCAAAGAGAGAAGGGCGCCGACGCGGCACTCGACACGAAATGCGACAAGCGACCGTACGAACGGTCGATCGAAACGGCCACATCCGGTGTGGTCTAGTGGCTAGGATACCTGGCTTTCACCCAGGAGGCCCGGGTCAGATTCCCGGTACCGGAACGGAATTTTTTCCACACGCGACGTGACTAGTTTGAGCTGTCCGAGCGGCCGTTTCCCGTCAGCAGAATATAGAGCAGGGAAGCAGACGCACGACGACCATAGAAATGGTGTACGGCCTCATGCCACCTGTTTCCAGCTTAGGGCTGAGCAACTGCATCTGCCGAGGCCCGTTAGCTCAGTTGGTTAGAGCGTCGTGCTAATAACGCGAAGGTCGTGGGTTCGATCCCCCCACGGGCCACTGCTCTTTTACTACTACGAAAAGGCAGCGCCGATTTCAGCTGGCGAGTGTGATGACCAAAAGATCATCACCCTGCGTGGAAGTTGACAGAGGATCCGAACCCGACTCTTCGGGAAGCGCTACAGCATTCACTCGGCAATGGCCGTACTATCTTGAATACACTGGTTCTCAATTGATAAAGAGAAAATGAAAGAAAATGTCCGATTGCCGATGCGCAACAACTTTGGCCCCTGTCAGTACTTGGGCGGGTGAGCGCATGGGAACACAGGGTACTATTGGCAGTTTTACTTCCTATTTTTGCTTCTCCTTAGTTTTCGGAGCTACAGCCCGATTCGGTCAGGGAGACGCCACCGTGAAATGAAGGGGGCGTGCTGTGTGTCCATCGCCTCGCCTCTCCTTACCTCTCTCAGTCGTTTCTCGTGCTTGTCGTTTTGATATAGGCCGATTTGAGAGCGTCAGCTCTCGCGTCAGCTGAGCAAAGTCGAGACAAGTCGAGACACACTAAGGGCTGGTATGCAGCGAGTAGGAGGCCGGAAAAACAATAATTTAAGAGCGCGTGGCAAAAGTACTCATACGCGAAATTAAAAGCCTGCTGCGGTGGCCGGGAATCGAACCCGGATCAACTGCTTGGAAGGCAACTATGCTGACCATTACACCACCACCGCACAAGCGAGCGCCCCGCCTCCGCGCTGTGTCGGCTTCCCGCCTGTCGGCAGCGGCCGAAGGTGATCGTACCTGGCAGGCGCATTTCGAGGTAGGCTAGGGGAGCACATCCAGACGCATTCGGACAGCGTATCCGCGCACATTTCGCATCCTTTGGCAAGAGTCGGCGCCGGCGAGGACCGCGTTCTGGCGGCATTTTTAAGCAGTGCAGTGCAGGATTCAGCGTCTGCAGCATCTTCTCCACAGAATGCTACGGCGCTTGACGGCAGTCCCACTTTCCCTTGAGACATCTGCTCGGGAAGCAGCGTAAAGTTACCGCTGGCCCAAGCATCGGTGGTTCAGTGGTAGAATGCTCGCCTGCCACGCGGGCGGCCCGGGTTCGATTCCCGGCCGATGCATCTTATTGCTTTTCCCGCGATAATGCTGCCGTGTGGCTTGCGCGCTTGAGATGCACGATCCGCAAGAATATATAGCTGGATTCCCTTGAGAAGAACCGAGAACGCAGCACTCGCCGGTCCCCACTAGGACGCTCGCATGATGTTCTGCAGACTAGCGTCGGCTTGGCCTCACAAGTTGCTGTGTCCAGGTGCCTCCGAGGCACTGAACTTTAACGACAAGGAGTGCTGCCTATCGTTGCAACAGCTGCAGCAACACCGCAATCAACTGGGCCGGCAGTGCACGTGTAGCAACAGAACACGTTATCCAGGAAGTAATGTTGGGTACGGTATTTACCCAGTTTCCAGGACCAGTTGTGCACCCGTGCCTCGGTAGCGCAGTAGGCAGCGCGTAAGTCTCATAATCTTAAGGTCGTGAGTTCGATCCTCACCCGGGGCATTTGATTTTCTGTGACCGATGGTGGTGCTGTTGCTAGGGCACCAACGTATTTTTTGTTTGTTATCCACAACGTTTCAACGCTTCAGCGGGAAAATGTTTACTTCCTGTTATTGCTACTTACAGCTTCCCTTTTCCTCTTCTCCCAGCAGAGCATGAAGCCAAAAGCATTGCTCTGCGGCGTTTGAGGTGCGCGCCTTGCCAGTCAGTATGTGCAAAGGTGCTCGCAAAGAGAGAAGGTCGCCGACGCGGCACTCGACACGAAATGCGACAAGCGACCGTACGAACGGTCGAAGGAAACGGCCACATCCGGTGTGGTCTAGTGGCTAGGATACCTGGCTTTCACCCAGGAGGCCCGGGTACGATTCCCGGTACCGGAACGGAATTTTTTCCACGCGCGTCGTGACAAGTTTGAGTTGTCCGAGCGGCCGTTTCCCGTCCTGCTCGCAATATAGCTACTGTTTCGTGACCGTCAGCAGAATATAGACCAGGGAAGCAGACGCACGACGACCATAGAAATGGTGTACGGCCTCATGCCACCTGTTTCCAGCTTAGGGCTGAGCAACTGCATCTGCCGAGGCCCGTTAGCTCAGTTGGTTAGAGCGTCGTGCTAATAACGCGAAGGTCGTGGGTTCGATCCCCCCACGGGCCACTGCTCTTTTACTACTACGAAAAGGCAGCGCCGATTTCAGCTGGCGAGTGTGATGACCAAAAGATCATCACCCTGCGTGGAAGTTGACAGAGGATCCGAACCCGACTCGTCGGGAAGCGCTACAGCATTCACTCGGCAATGGCCGTACTATCTTGAATACACTGGTTCTCAACTGATAAAGAGAAAATGAAAGAAAATGTCCGATTGCCGATGCGCAACAACTTTGGCCCCTGTCAGTACTTGGGCGGGTGAGCGCATGGGAACACAGGGTACTATTGGCAGTTTTACTTCCTATTTTTGCTTCTCCTTAGTTTTCGGAGCTACAGCCCGATTCGGTCAGGGAGACGCCACCGTGAAATGAAGGGGGCGTGCTGTGTGTCCATCGCCTCGCCTCTCCTTACCTCTCTCAGTCGTTTCTCGTGCTTGTCGTTTTGATATAGGCCGATTTGAGAGCGTCAGCTCTCGCGTCAGCTGAGCAAAGTCGAGACAAGTCGAGACACACTAAGGGCTGGTATGCAGCGAGTAGGAGGCCGGAAAAACAATAATTTAAGAGCGCGTGGCAAAAGTACTCATACGTGAAATTAAAAGCCTGCTGCGGTGGCCGGGAATCGAACCCGGATCAACTGCTTGGAAGGCAACTATGCTGACCATTACACCACCACCGCACAAGCGAGCGCCCCGCCTCCGCGCTGTGTCGGCTTCCCGCCTGTCGGCAGCGGCCGAAGGTGATCGTACCTGGCAGGCGCATTTATAGGTAGGCTAGGGGAGCACATCCAGACGCATTCGGACAGCGTATCCGCGCACATCGCGCGGAGCAGCGGAGCGGTTGCGGCTTTGTTTACATCGCGGGGCGGCGCTCAGCGAGTGTTTCGAGGTCCACGTGTTCAAGTTTCTTCAACGTGAGTACCATGTCGACAGTTACTAGGGCAAACACTGCGCAGTTTGTGTTCGATCGAAATGCTTTGCGGCCCACCGCTTTTGAAATCCACGAATTTATATTCGAAGATTTGAAAATCCCGGAAGATCTAGTGGACACTTTTCAGTTGGATTTCGCGCAATATTCGCTATTTTTGAAGTTCTTTTCCGGCGACATCTGTGAAAAATTTGTTGAAAAATTTGGCGGAGTGCGTAAATTTAGGCATGTCGATGGCACAGTCAGTGATGTGCAGATTGTGCCCTCGGGTTATGGTGTTAGAACGGTTCGAGTATTTAATGTGCCCCCTGAATGCGGCAATGATTTGATTGCACGTGCTCTCACTCAGTACGGCGTTGTATTGTCGGTAGTGAACGAAAAGTGGTCTAGTGCGTACCTGTACCAGGTTAATAGTGGAGTACGTAGTGTCCGCATTGACTTGAAGAAACACATTCCATCCTACGTAATGATTGCGGGCTGTAGGGCTCAAGTGACTTATATCGGCCAGCCACCCACATGCTCAATTTGTCATTCCACTGAGCATTTACGTGTTGATTGTCCCCGTAGACGACCCGTGCAGCTCCCACGTAGTGATGTTGCGGCTACTGGTGGCCACTTTGTGCCACTACTGAGTGAAATAGTAGCGGGCACTGTATCACAACCATGCCCTGCCGACCCTATTCGTGCTGAGGATGTACCAAGTGAGGTGAATGTTACTGTCGACGCGCCACAGGATCGAATGGAGGACGCTCCCATTTTGTCCTCGGCTGTGGTAGAATCGGATTCAGTTGCTAGGGAGGTCCCAGATGTTTCGGATCATGCACCAGTTGCTATTTCGGAAGAGATGGACACCTCCTTACCACCGCCTCCGCCGCCTGAAGAGGTTCCCCTGGCACCGAGGAAAGGGCGTACAAAGAAAAATAAAAATAAGGGTACTAGGAGTCAGCAGTCAGATGATTTACCGTGCACCCCTGTCTCAGAGAGTGGCAGTGAGAGTGAAGTTCAGACATCGTGCCCCCCTGCTTCTGACAGCTCTGCGCGCCAGGAGCGTATAAGGGAACAAACTGCACATCTCAAGGTGTTCTTAAATACGGCACGCGAACAGGGTGCGCATGCTGCGAAGCGCAAAAGCGAGCAAAGTAGCGAGCAGCTGCCGCAGCGCACGCGCAGGCATTCGGCGACGTCGGCCGCCAGTACAGCAACAACACAGGCGGACGAGGCCACGTACACAGACACCGCTGGTGGTCGCGCCCAACCGACCGACCGACCAACGGAGACGCCCTGGTGGAAGCAGGAGGAGGACGACCCTGGATCCCATTAGCGGCTTTCGGCGGACCTGCTGTAATTCGTGCCCCGTTTACCTGCGACGTTATGTTCCGCTGTTCCTGCACGCTGACAGTAATTTTCTGCACAGTATTGTCCACGAGTTACGTAATGGGTTGCAGTGCTTCTTGACAGTTTTATTGGTGTGCTTAAGACGCTGCATCTGCGTCTTCCGTTTCTCATTTTTCTTGCTAATACTTGAGTGTCTGTGTTTTAAATGGCCGCCGCTCGTCAACATCTAAAGATCTTCTCAGTTTTATCACTCAATGTAAATCGCATCATAGCTGCGCATAAAATAGCAAGTTTTATAGACTTTTTAACTTTGGGCGGCTATGACGTTGCATTGCTCCAAGAAGTTACTGTTAAGCGCCTCAATAACGTCCCTGGTTATGATGTCATCTATAACATTAACGTTGAAGGTACTTGTGGCACCGCTGTTCTTTATAAAACTGTATTGCAACCAACTAACGTTCAATTTTTACCGAATGGCCGCTTACTTACGTGTACGATCCAGGATGTCACATTTATTAATATATACGCGCCGAGTGGCACTGATCATAAACGTGCACGTTCCGTTTTCTTTAATCAAGATGTGGTTCCGTTCTTTGCGTCGACCCGCAATGTAGTAGTTGGCGGCGATTTTAACTGTGTTACTGCCGCAGCCGATCAATTTCCCACGGCTACCATGTGCCCGGAACTTTCCCAACTAATTGTGACAAATGACTTGATCGATGTTTGGCGTCATTTTCATCCTGCCACGACGCAATACACACATTTTTATGCGAACGGTGCCAGCAGAATTGATCGCATTTATGTGTCGCGGCCGCTTCAAACCTATCTTCAGAGGGTTGCGGTACATCCCGTCGCTTTTAGCGATCACTGCGGTGTTGTGTGTGACGTGCAATTACTGGCAAATAGGCAGGCGCCACCTTCCCGTGTTTGGAAACTCAATACCCGTCATCTCTCTGACGCCGGTTTACGTTGCGAGATTCAGAACGTGTGGCAGTTCTGTTCTGAAAAACGGGGAAGTTATGCCTCAGTCTTACAATGGTGGGTCGACTTAGCCAAACCGCAGTTACGCAGTGTTGCGATGCGGTATGCAAGGGAGGCGTCATTTTGGGAGAGGCGCACCATTGCCTTTTATCAACAGTGCCTCCAAGATGCGCTTGATGCACCCGTGGCGCCAGATCAAAACTTACGCGCACGTTTGAATAGAATTAAAAGCAAGATACTCCAGCATCACCTCCACAAGGCACAAGGTGTTCTGATCAGGAGCCGACCGCAGTGTGAGACCATTGACGAAGTGCCAACGCTTTACCACTTGGCACGCGAGAAACGGTTGGCGCGGAGGAAAGACATTACCACCCTCATCACGGACACTGGTGCTCGTCTCACGGCGAAGCATGAGATCGTTCCCCACGTCACCGACCACTTTAAGAGATTGTTCGGACGGACAGCTGCCGATGATGTCGCCCGTTCCTTTCTGTTAGATGAATTGGATACTGTCATCTCCGAATCTGACCGTCAGTCACTGGATGAGATGTTGTCACGGGACGATGCGAAAGACGTGTTACGTTCGTGTCGTCGAGGGAAGTCTCCAGGTCCAGATGGCCTTCCCATCGAATTTTACCTGGCTTATTGGGATATTTTCGGTGAGACATTGACGATCATGATAAATGAAATTGTTCGTGGTGCTGCTGTCCCTTCGAAGTTCGTTGAAGGGCGTATTGTATTAATTCCGAAGACACCGACAGCATGCCGTGTTGAGGCATTACGCCCTATCACACTTTTAAATGCAGACTATAAACTGGCGGCACGATGCCTCGCAACGAAACTCAATGTGGTCATGGACAAGATAATCAGTCCCTTTCAGTCGTGTGGTGTGCAACGCCGTAGCATTTTTCACGCTGCGGCTTCATACCGAGACGTGGTCGCGTACGCAGCCATTAATGACCTGTCCGCTGGCATTCTCTCCATCGATTTTGCCAATGCATTCGACCGTATCGGGCACGATTATCTTCTGTCCGTCATGACAAAACTGGGGTTCGGCGGCCACTTTCTCGATGCTATACGGAATCTTTTAACATCGGCGACGTCAGTAATTGTCGTCAATGGTTGGCAGTCGCCGCCCATTCCTATTGCAAGATCCGTCAGACAGGGCTGTCCTTTATCAATGCTCCTATTTGTCATTGCGCTCGACCCGTTTTTGCGCGCAGTCGGTCGAATCATTGAAGGTGTCCAGGTCTGTCACGTCTCTCTCAAATGTGCTGCCTATGCTGACGACGTGGGACTTTTCATGGGGCGGGCAGATGACTTGGACAGAGTTCGCGATGTTCTGATACTGTACGAACGTGCCTCTGGCGCCGTTCTGAATACGCGGAAAACTGTATTGGTACCACTGGGTCGGCGGGGACTGTCTGCTGAACGGGACTGGTTCCGTGTTGTGCGCGCCCACAAAATTTTAGGACTCGACATTGTAGCGTGCCCACAAAAAATGCAAGTTTTAAACTGGAGGCGAATTCTTGGCACTGTGAAGGCCCTATGTCGCAGCCACTCAGGTCGCCGACTCAACTTACATCAACGTGTGGCTGTCATTAACACATTCATCTTATCGAACGCGTGGTACATCGCCCAACTGCTTAGTGTTCCGAAGCCGATCGGGAGGGCGATTTCGCAGGCGGTCTACTGGCTCCTGTGGCGGCATGAAATTTTTAAAGTCAATGCTTCGACCTGTGTCATCGACAGGCAGCTGGGCGGCCTCGGTTTCACCGACGTTCCACGCAAATGCGGCGCGCTGCTCGTCCACCGGACAGCCACCCTGCAGTCCGACAACCCGGCAGGAACCACCGCGGCACTCCTGGAGCTCTACCGCCCACACTCTGAAGCGGCGCCCGTCTCTCTCGCGTCCATCCCGTATAAGATGTCCTACATACGGGAGTACTTTTTAACGAGGAGCTACGCTCTGTCAACGGCTACCGACAGACACAGGACCGCCCGCGGACTCTACGTTGCCCTGACTGGACAACCTCCGCGTCATAAACTGGTGTTCCGCAACCCCACAGTGGAATGGGTGAACGTGTGGGCAAACATCAACAACCCGGTGTTGCCGTCGGATGTGAGTGCGCTCTGGTTTAAGATCGTCAACAACACCCTAGCGACGAACCAGCGGCTTGCCGACATTCATCTCCTTCCCTCTGCCAACTGTGGTAGATGTGGTGCTGTGGACACAAGGGAACATCGTTTTGAGTGTGCATCGGTGTCGACGGTATGGCGGCTGTGTCAACGAATGGTCGCCCACATTAATAGAACGCCTCCTCACCTTGTGACTGTTCGTCGTGTGATAGTGCCTAGCTTCAAAGCTTTCCCGCGGACGAAAAATAACGCCACTGTCTGGATCTTAGGGCATACGATTTATGCCCTTATCGATATGGCCGTCACTGATACTGTGATTTACCTGGATTATTTGTGGGCCCAGTATATGACACTGAAGGATTGCGTTCAATTTCGCGAACTGTTTGCGAATTTTTTGAAGGCGGCCTTGGATTACGGCTATGAAATGGAACTGCGGCAAACACCTTGAACTGAGATTTACTGAGCTGACGCGTTCCACCTTTACTTTCTTTTTCCTTCTTTATTTGTTTTAGTTGTGTTATGGTTGGTGACTTGTGCCACAACCTCACTACGGGTCGTTCTGGTTTTATCTCCAAGAGAGGAGTGTCCTTTTAATTTTGAGGAATTTTATTTTGTTTACAGGACTTCATGGGTATTTTAGAAGATACAGTCTCTTAATTTCTGTTCCCGGACTGTCGTGATTTCATTTTATTACTTTCCTGTGATTTCTGTTTCTTTCGTGTGATGCACACATCGACATAAACTCTCATGTTGTGCTGTTGTGCTGCGTTGACACCTGTTTTGTAACAACTCTCTGCTACATCGGAGTGACTGACGTTAGTCAGGAGGGAGAATACTTTCCTTTTAAGCGGAATATGATTTTAGTTGAACTACGCGCAGAAGAGTTGAACCAGCGGAGGAAAGAAGACCGTCCACGAATTCCGCAATAAAATTACTCTTAGTTCCTCATTTTTCTGTGGAAGAAGACACCACGCCATCTGAGCGGAAGATGATTTTGTTTTAAGTTATTCCTCTGTTCCACGAAGTTCGACAGTCCAGCAAATATAGCGATGAAGCTCGCCGAAGAAGGCATATTTTGGTGAGAGTAAGGAGGGCTATAAGGGGAGTTGGGAGGCCCTTAAAAGAAAAAAAAAAAAAAAAAAAAACAAAAAAAAAATAAAAAAAAAAAAAAAAAAAAGTGGTAGAATGCTCGCCTGCCACGCGGGTGGCCCGGGTTCGATTCCCGGCCGATGCATCTTTTTGCTTTTCCCGCGATAATGCTGCCGTGTGGCTTGCGCGCTTGAGATGCACGATCCGCAAGAATATATAGCTGGATTCCCTTGAGAAGAACCGAGAACGCAGCACTCGCCGGTCCCCACTAGGACGCTCGCATGATGTTCTGCAGACTAGCGTCGGCTTGGCCTCACAAGTTGCTGTGTCCAGGTGCCTCCGAGGCACTGAACTTTAACGACAAGGAGTGCTGCCTATCGTTGCAACAGCTGCAGCAACACCGCAATCAACTGGGCCGGCAGTGCACGTGTAGCAACAGAACACGTTATCCAGGAAGTAATGTTGGGTACGGTATTTACCCAGTTTCCAGGACCAGTGGTGCACCCGTGCCTCGGTAGCGCAGTAGGCAGCGCGTAAGTCTCATAATCTTAAGGTCGTGAGTTCGATCCTCACCCGGGGCATTTGATTTTCTGTGACCGATGGTGGTGCTGTTGCTAGGGCACCAACGTATTTCTTGTTTGTTATCCACAACGTTTCAACGCTTCAGCGGGAAAATGTTTACTTCCTGTTATTGCTACTTACAGCTTCCCTATTCCTCTTCTCCCAGCAGAGCATGAAGCCAAAAGCATTGCTCTGCGGCGTTTGAGGTGCGCGCCTTGCCAGTCAGTATGTGCAAAGGTGCTCGCAAAGAGAGAAGGGCGCCGACGCGGCACTCGACACGAAATGCGACAAGCGACCGTACGAACGGTCGATCGAAACGGCCACATCCGGTGTGGTCTAGTGGCTAGGATACCTGGCTTTCACCCAGGAGGCCCGGGTCAGATTCCCGGTACCGGAACGGAATTTTTTCCACACGCGACGTGACTAGTTTGAGCTGTCCGAGCGGCCGTTTCCCGTCAGCAGAATATAGAGCAGGGAAGCAGACGCACGACGACCATAGAAATGGTGTACGGCCTCATGCCACCTGTTTCCAGCTTAGGGCTGAGCAACTGCATCTGCCGAGGCCCGTTAGCTCAGTTGGTTAGAGCGTCGTGCTAATAACGCGAAGGTCGTGGGTTCGATCCCCCCACGGGCCACTGCTCTTTTACTACTACGAAAAGGCAGCGCCGATTTCAGCTGGCGAGTGTGATGACCAAAAGATCATCACCCTGCGTGGAAGTTGACAGAGGATCCGAACCCGACTCTTCGGGAAGCGCTACAGCATTCACTCGGCAATGGCCGTACTATCTTGAATACACTGGTTCTCAATTGATAAAGAGAAAATGAAAGAAAATGTCCGATTGCCGATGCGCAACAACTTTGGCCCCTGTCAGTACTTGGGCGGGTGAGCGCATGGGAACACAGGGTACTATTGGCAGTTTTACTTCCTATTTTTGCTTCTCCTTAGTTTTCGGAGCTACAGCCCGATTCGGTCAGGGAGACGCCACCGTGAAATGAAGGGGGCGTGCTGTGTGTCCATCGCCTCGCCTCTCCTTACCTCTCTCAGTCGTTTCTCGTGCTTGTCGTTTTGATATAGGCCGATTTGAGAGCGTCAGCTCTCGCGTCAGCTGAGCAAAGTCGAGACAAGTCGAGACACACTAAGGGCTGGTATGCAGCGAGTAGGAGGCCGGAAAAACAATAATTTAAGAGCGCGTGGCAAAAGTACTCATAGGCGAAATTAAAAGCCTGCTGCGGTGGCCGGGAATCGAACCCGGATCAACTGCTTGGAAGGCAACTATGCTGACCATTACACCACCACCGCACAAGCGAGCGCCCCGCCTCCGCGCTGTGTCGGCTTCCCGCCTGTCGGCAGCGGCCGAAGGTGATCGTACCTGGCAGGCGCATTTCGAGGTAGGCTAGGGGAGCACATCCAGACGCATTCGGACAGCGTATCCGCGCACATTTCGCATCCTTTGGCAAGAGTCGGCGCCGGCGAGGACCGCGTTCTGGCGGCATTTTTAAGCAGTGCAGTGCAGGATTCAGCGTCTGCAGCATCTTCTCCACAGAATGCTACGGCGCTTGACGGCAGTCCCACTTTCCCTTGAGACATCTGCTCGGGAAGCAGCGTAAAGTTACCGCTGGCCCAAGCATCGGTGGTTCAGTGGTAGAATGCTCGCCTGCCACGCGGGCGGCCCGGGTTCGATTCCCGGCCGATGCATCTTATTGCTTTTCCCGCGATAATGCTGCCGTGTGGCTTGCGCGCTTGAGATGCACGATCCGCAAGAATATATAGCTGGATTCCCTTGAGAAGAACCGAGAACGCAGCACTCGCCGGTCCCCACTAGGACGCTCGCATGATGTTCTGCAGACTAGCGTCGGCTTGGCCTCACAAGTTGCTGTGTCCAGGTGCCTCCGAGGCACTGAACTTTAACGACAAGGAGTGCTGCCTATCGTTGCAACAGCTGCAGCAACACCGCAATCAACTGGGCCGGCAGTGCACGTGTAGCAACAGAACACGTTATCCAGGAAGTAATGTTGGGTACGGTATTTACCCAGTTTCCAGGACCAGTTGTGCACCCGTGCCTCGGTAGCGCAGTAGGCAGCGCGTAAGTCTCATAATCTTAAGGTCGTGAGTTCGATCCTCACCCGGGGCATTTGATTTTCTGTGACCGATGGTGGTGCTGTTGCTAGGGCACCAACGTATTTTTTGTTTGTTATCCACAACGTTTCAACGCTTCAGCGGGAAAATGTTTACTTCCTGTTATTGCTACTTACAGCTTCCCTTTTCCTCTTCTCCCAGCAGAGCATGAAGCCAAAAGCATTGCTCTGCGGCGTTTGAGGTGCGCGCCTTGCCAGTCAGTATGTGCAAAGGTGCTCGCAAAGAGAGAAGGTCGCCGACGCGGCACTCGACACGAAATGCGACAAGCGACCGTACGAACGGTCGAAGGAAACGGCCACATCCGGTGTGGTCTAGTGGCTAGGATACCTGGCTTTCACCCAGGAGGCCCGGGTACGATTCCCGGTACCGGAACGGAATTTTTTCCACGCGCGTCGTGACAAGTTTGAGTTGTCCGAGCGGCCGTTTCCCGTCCTGCTCGCAATATAGCTACTGTTTCGTGACCGTCAGCAGAATATAGACCAGGGAAGCAGACGCACGACGACCATAGAAATGGTGTACGGCCTCATGCCACCTGTTTCCAGCTTAGGGCTGAGCAACTGCATCTGCCGAGGCCCGTTAGCTCAGTTGGTTAGAGCGTCGTGCTAATAACGCGAAGGTCGTGGGTTCGATCCCCCCACGGGCCACTGCTCTTTTACTACTACGAAAAGGCAGCGCCGATTTCAGCTGGCGAGTGTGATGACCAAAAGATCATCACCCTGCGTGGAAGTTGACAGAGGATCCGAACCCGACTCGTCGGGAAGCGCTACAGCATTCACTCGGCAATGGCCGTACTATCTTGAATACACTGGTTCTCAACTGATAAAGAGAAAATGAAAGAAAATGTCCGATTGCCGATGCGCAACAACTTTGGCCCCTGTCAGTACTTGGGCGGGTGAGCGCATGGGAACACAGGGTACTATTGGCAGTTTTACTTCCTATTTTTGCTTCTCCTTAGTTTTCGGAGCTACAGCCCGATTCGGTCAGGGAGACGCCACCGTGAAATGAAGGGGGCGTGCTGTGTGTCCATCGCCTCGCCTCTCCTTACCTCTCTCAGTCGTTTCTCGTGCTTGTCGTTTTGATATAGGCCGATTTGAGAGCGTCAGCTCTCGCGTCAGCTGAGCAAAGTCGAGACAAGTCGAGACACACTAAGGGCTGGTATGCAGCGAGTAGGAGGCCGGAAAAACAATAATTTAAGAGCGCGTGGCAAAAGTACTCATACGCGAAATTAAAAGCCTGCTGCGGTGGCCGGGAATCGAACCCGGATCAACTGCTTGGAAGGCAACTATGCTGACCATTACACCACCACCGCACAAGCGAGCGCACCGCCTCCGCGCTGTGTCGGCTTCCCGCCTGTCGGCAGCGGCCGAAGGTGATCGTACCTGGCAGGCGCATTTCGAGGTAGGCTAGGGGAGCACATCCAGACGCATTCGGACAGCGTATCCGCGCACATTTCGCATCCTTTGGCAAGAGTCGGCGCCGGCGAGGACCGCGTTCTGGCGGCATTTTTAAGCAGTGCAGTGCAGGATTCAGCGTCTGCAGCATCTTCTCCACAGAATGCTACGGCGCTTGACGGCAGTCCCACTTTCCCTTGAGACATCTGCTCGGGAAGCAGCGTAAAGTTACCGCTGGCCCAAGCATCGGTGGTTCAGTGGTAGAATGCTCGCCTGCCACGCGGGCGGCCCGGGTTCGATTCCCGGCCGATGCATCTTATTGCTTTTCCCGCGATAATGCTGCCGTGTGGCTTGCGCGCTTGAGATGCACGATCCGCAAGAATATATAGCTGGATTCCCTTGAGAAGAACCGAGAACGCAGCACTCGCCGGTCCCCACTAGGACGCTCGCATGATGTTCTGCAGACTAGCGTCGGCTTGGCCTCACAAGTTGCTGTGTCCAGGTGCCTCCGAGGCACTGAACTTTAACGACAAGGAGTGCTGCCTATCGTTGCAACAGCTGCAGCAACACCGCAATCAACTGGGCCGGCAGTGCACGTGTAGCAACAGAACACGTTATCCAGGAAGTAATGTTGGGTACGGTATTTACCCAGTTTCCAGGACCAGTTGTGCACCCGTGCCTCGGTAGCGCAGTAGGCAGCGCGTAAGTCTCATAATCTTAAGGTCGTGAGTTCGATCCTCACCCGGGGCATTTGATTTTCTGTGACCGATGGTGGTGCTGTTGCTAGGGCACCAACGTATTTTTTGTTTGTTATCCACAACGTTTCAACGCTTCAGCGGGAAAATGTTTACTTCCTGTTATTGCTACTTACAGCTTCCCTTTTCCTCTTCTCCCAGCAGAGCATGAAGCCAAAAGCATTGCTCTGCGGCGTTTGAGGTGCGCGCCTTGCCAGTCAGTATGTGCAAAGGTGCTCGCAAAGAGAGAAGGTCGCCGACGCGGCACTCGACACGAAATGCGACAAGCGACCGTACGAACGGTCGAAGGAAACGGCCACATCCGGTGTGGTCTAGTGGCTAGGATACCTGGCTTTCACCCAGGAGGCCCGGGTACGATTCCCGGTACCGGAACGGAATTTTTTCCACGCGCGTCGTGACAAGTTTGAGTTGTCCGAGCGGCCGTTTCCCGTCCTGCTCGCAATATAGCTACTGTTTCGTGACCGTCAGCAGAATATAGACCAGGGAAGCAGACGCACGACGACCATAGAAATGGTGTACGGCCTCATGCCACCTGTTTCCAGCTTAGGGCTGAGCAACTGCATCTGCCGAGGCCCGTTAGCTCAGTTGGTTAGAGCGTCGTGCTAATAACGCGAAGGTCGTGGGTTCGATCCCCCCACGGGCCACTGCTCTTTTACTACTACGAAAAGGCAGCGCCGATTTCAGCTGGCGAGTGTGATGACCAAAAGATCATCACCCTGCGTGGAAGTTGACAGAGGATCCGAACCCGACTCGTCGGGAAGCGCTACAGCATTCACTCGGCAATGGCCGTACTATCTTGAATACACTGGTTCTCAACTGATAAAGAGAAAATGAAAGAAAATGTCCGATTGCCGATGCGCAACAACTTTGGCCCCTGTCAGTACTTGGGCGGGTGAGCGCATGGGAACACAGGGTACTATTGGCAGTTTTACTTCCTATTTTTGCTTCTCCTTAGTTTTCGGAGCTACAGCCCGATTCGGTCAGGGAGACGCCACCGTGAAATGAAGGGGGCGTGCTGTGTGTCCATCGCCTCGCCTCTCCTTACCTCTCTCAGTCGTTTCTCGTGCTTGTCGTTTTGATATAGGCCGATTTGAGAGCGTCAGCTCTCGCGTCAGCTGAGCAAAGTCGAGACAAGTCGAGACACACTAAGGGCTGGTATGCAGCGAGTAGGAGGCCGGAAAAACAATAATTTAAGAGCGCGTGGCAAAAGTACTCATAGGCGAAATTAAAAGCCCGCTGCGGTGGCCGGGAATCGAACCCGGATCAACTGCTTGGAAGGCAACTATGCTGACCATTACACCACCACCGCACAAGCGAGCGCCCCGCCTCCGCGCTGTGTCGGCTTCCCGCCTGTCGGCAGCGGCCGAAGGTGATCGTACCTGGCAGGCGCATTTCGAGGTAGGCTAGGGGAGCACATCCAGACGCATTCGGACAGCGTATCCGCGCACATTTCGCATCCTTTGGCAAGAGTCGGCGCCGGCGAGGACCGCGTTCTGGCGGCATTTTTAAGCAGTGCAGTGCAGGATTCAGCGTCTGCAGCATCTTCTCCACAGAATGCTACGGCGCTTGACGGCAGTCCCACTTTCCCTTGAGACATCTGCTCGGGAAGCAGCGTAAAGTTACCGCTGGCCCAAGCATCGGTGGTTCAGTGGTAGAATGCTCGCCTGCCACGCGGGCGGCCCGGGTTCGATTCCCGGCCGATGCATCTTATTGCTTTTCCCGCGATAATGCTGCCGTGTGGCTTGCGCGCTTGAGATGCACGATCCGCAAGAATATATAGCTGGATTCCCTTGAGAAGAACCGAGAACGCAGCACTCGCCGGTCCCCACTAGGACGCTCGCATGATGTTCTGCAGACTAGCGTCGGCTTGGCCTCACAAGTTGCTGTGTCCAGGTGCCTCCGAGGCACTGAACTTTAACGACAAGGAGTGCTGCCTATCGTTGCAACAGCTGCAGCAACACCGCAATCAACTGGGCCGGCAGTGCACGTGTAGCAACAGAACACGTTATCCAGGAAGTAATGTTGGGTACGGTATTTACCCAGTTTCCAGGACCAGTTGTGCACCCGTGCCTCGGTAGCGCAGTAGGCAGCGCGTAAGTCTCATAATCTTAAGGTCGTGAGTTCGATCCTCACCCGGGGCATTTGATTTTCTGTGACCGATGGTGGTGCTGTTGCTAGGGCACCAACGTATTTTTTGTTTGTTATCCACAACGTTTCAACGCTTCAGCGGGAAAATGTTTACTTCCTGTTATTGCTACTTACAGCTTCCCTTTTCCTCTTCTCCCAGCAGAGCATGAAGCCAAAAGCATTGCTCTGCGGCGTTTGAGGTGCGCGCCTTGCCAGTCAGTATGTGCAAAGGTGCTCGCAAAGAGAGAAGGTCGCCGACGCGGCACTCGACACGAAATGCGACAAGCGACCGTACGAACGGTCGAAGGAAACGGCCACATCCGGTGTGGTCTAGTGGCTAGGATACCTGGCTTTCACCCAGGAGGCCCGGGTACGATTCCCGGTACCGGAACGGAATTTTTTCCACGCGCGTCGTGACAAGTTTGAGTTGTCCGAGCGGCCGTTTCCCGTCCTGCTCGCAATATAGCTACTGTTTCGTGACCGTCAGCAGAATATAGACCAGGGAAGCAGACGCACGACGACCATAGAAATGGTGTACGGCCTCATGCCACCTGTTTCCAGCTTAGGGCTGAGCAACTGCATCTGCCGAGGCCCGTTAGCTCAGTTGGTTAGAGCGTCGTGCTAATAACGCGAAGGTCGTGGGTTCGATCCCCCCACGGGCCACTGCTCTTTTACTACTACGAAAAGGCAGCGCCGATTTCAGCTGGCGAGTGTGATGACCAAAAGATCATCACCCTGCGTGGAAGTTGACAGAGGATCCGAACCCGACTCGTCGGGAAGCGCTACAGCATTCACTCGGCAATGGCCGTACTATCTTGAATACACTGGTTCTCAACTGATAAAGAGAAAATGAAAGAAAATGTCCGATTGCCGATGCGCAACAACTTTGGCCCCTGTCAGTACTTGGGCGGGTGAGCGCATGGGAACACAGGGTACTATTGGCAGTTTTACTTCCTATTTTTGCTTCTCCTTAGTTTTCGGAGCTACAGCCCGATTCGGTCAGGGAGACGCCACCGTGAAATGAAGGGGGCGTGCTGTGTGTCCATCGCCTCGCCTCTCCTTACCTCTCTCAGTCGTTTCTCGTGCTTGTCGTTTTGATATAGGCCGATTTGAGAGCGTCAGCTCTCGCGTCAGCTGAGCAAAGTCGAGACAAGTCGAGACACACTAAGGGCTGGTATGCAGCGAGTAGGAGGCCGGAAAAACAATAATTTAAGAGCGCGTGGCAAAAGTACTCATACGCGAAATTAAAAGCCTGCTGCGGTGGCCGGGAATCGAACCCGGATCAACTGCTTGGAAGGCAACTATGCTGACCATTACACCACCACCGCACAAGCGAGCGCACCGCCTCCGCGCTGTGTCGGCTTCCCGCCTGTCGGCAGCGGCCGAAGGTGATCGTACCTGGCAGGCGCATTTCGAGGTAGGCTAGGGGAGCACATCCAGACGCATTCGGACAGCGTATCCGCGCACATTTCGCATCCTTTGGCAAGAGTCGGCGCCGGCGAGGACCGCGTTCTGGCGGCATTTTTAAGCAGTGCAGTGCAGGATTCAGCGTCTGCAGCATCTTCTCCACAGAATGCTACGGCGCTTGACGGCAGTCCCACTTTCCCTTGAGACATCTGCTCGGGAAGCAGCGTAAAGTTACCGCTGGCCCAAGCATCGGTGGTTCAGTGGTAGAATGCTCGCCTGCCACGCGGGCGGCCCGGGTTCGATTCCCGGCCGATGCATCTTATTGCTTTTCCCGCGATAATGCTGCCGTGTGGCTTGCGCGCTTGAGATGCACGATCCGCAAGAATATATAGCTGGATTCCCTTGAGAAGAACCGAGAACGCAGCACTCGCCGGTCCCCACTAGGACGCTCGCATGATGTTCTGCAGACTAGCGTCGGCTTGGCCTCACAAGTTGCTGTGTCCAGGTGCCTCCGAGGCACTGAACTTTAACGACAAGGAGTGCTGCCTATCGTTGCAACAGCTGCAGCAACACCGCAATCAACTGGGCCGGCAGTGCACGTGTAGCAACAGAACACGTTATCCAGGAAGTAATGTTGGGTACGGTATTTACCCAGTTTCCAGGACCAGTTGTGCACCCGTGCCTCGGTAGCGCAGTAGGCAGCGCGTAAGTCTCATAATCTTAAGGTCGTGAGTTCGATCCTCACCCGGGGCATTTGATTTTCTGTGACCGATGGTGGTGCTGTTGCTAGGGCACCAACGTATTTTTTGTTTGTTATCCACAACGTTTCAACGCTTCAGCGGGAAAATGTTTACTTCCTGTTATTGCTACTTACAGCTTCCCTTTTCCTCTTCTCCCAGCAGAGCATGAAGCCAAAAGCATTGCTCTGCGGCGTTTGAGGTGCGCGCCTTGCCAGTCAGTATGTGCAAAGGTGCTCGCAAAGAGAGAAGGTCGCCGACGCGGCACTCGACACGAAATGCGACAAGCGACCGTACGAACGGTCGAAGGAAACGGCCACATCCGGTGTGGTCTAGTGGCTAGGATACCTGGCTTTCACCCAGGAGGCCCGGGTACGATTCCCGGTACCGGAACGGAATTTTTTCCACGCGCGTCGTGACAAGTTTGAGTTGTCCGAGCGGCCGTTTCCCGTCCTGCTCGCAATATAGCTACTGTTTCGTGACCGTCAGCAGAATATAGACCAGGGAAGCAGACGCACGACGACCATAGAAATGGTGTACGGCCTCATGCCACCTGTTTCCAGCTTAGGGCTGAGCAACTGCATCTGCCGAGGCCCGTTAGCTCAGTTGGTTAGAGCGTCGTGCTAATAACGCGAAGGTCGTGGGTTCGATCCCCCCACGGGCCACTGCTCTTTTACTACTACGAAAAGGCAGCGCCGATTTCAGCTGGCGAGTGTGATGACCAAAAGATCATCACCCTGCGTGGAAGTTGACAGAGGATCCGAACCCGACTCGTCGGGAAGCGCTACAGCATTCACTCGGCAATGGCCGTACTATCTTGAATACACTGGTTCTCAACTGATAAAGAGAAAATGAAAGAAAATGTCCGATTGCCGATGCGCAACAACTTTGGCCCCTGTCAGTACTTGGGCGGGTGAGCGCATGGGAACACAGGGTACTATTGGCAGTTTTACTTCCTATTTTTGCTTCTCCTTAGTTTTCGGAGCTACAGCCCGATTCGGTCAGGGAGACGCCACCGTGAAATGAAGGGGGCGTGCTGTGTGTCCATCGCCTCGCCTCTCCTTACCTCTCTCAGTCGTTTCTCGTGCTTGTCGTTTTGATATAGGCCGATTTGAGAGCGTCAGCTCTCGCGTCAGCTGAGCAAAGTCGAGACAAGTCGAGACACACTAAGGGCTGGTATGCAGCGAGTAGGAGGCCGGAAAAACAATAATTTAAGAGCGCGTGGCAAAAGTACTCATAGGCGAAATTAAAAGCCCGCTGCGGTGGCCGGGAATCGAACCCGGATCAACTGCTTGGAAGGCAACTATGCTGACCATTACACCACCACCGCACAAGCGAGCGCCCCGCCTCCGCGCTGTGTCGGCTTCCCGCCTGTCGGCAGCGGCCGAAGGTGATCGTACCTGGCAGGCGCATTTCGAGGTAGGCTAGGGGAGCACATCCAGACGCATTCGGACAGCGTATCCGCGCACATTTCGCATCCTTTGGCAAGAGTCGGCGCCGGCGACGCAAGAGTACGCAGAGGACCGCGGTCTGGCGGCATCTTTAAGCAGCGCAGTGCAGGATTCAGCGTCTGCAGCATCTTCTCCACAGAATGCTACGGCGCTTGACGGCAGTCCCACTTTCCCTTGAGACACCTGCTCGGGAAGCAGCGTGAAGGTACCGCCGGCCCGAGCATCGGTGGTTCAGTGGTAGAATGCTCGCCTGCCACGCGGGCGGCCCGGGTTCGATTCCCGGCCGATGCATCATTTTGTTTTTTCTCCGGTAGGGGTGCTGCGTGTCTTTCGCACTCGAACTGCGTGAGCCATGAGAATGAACCGCGGGATTCCGTGTGGAAAGAACCAATCATGCAGCGCGGACGACTGCTCGTTTGGACTCCTGCGTGCTATTGTACATACTGGCGTCGGCCTAGCATCGCAAGTTGCCTGCCGCGCCGTGAATGCACGTGTAGCAACAGAAAAAATGAGCCAGGGAGTGCAGACTCTCTACCACTTGTATTCGGTACTTACCAAGATTCCAGAAAGTGTAACGATCGCCTGCCTCGGTAGCGCAGTAGGCAGCGCGTAAGTCTCATAATCTTAAGGTCGTGAGTTCGATCCTCACCCGGGGCATCTAATTTTCTGTGACTGATGGTGGTGCTGTTGCTAGGGCGCCAACTTATTTCTTGTTTGTTATCCACAACGTTTCAACGCTTCAGCGGGAAAATGTTTACATACAGCTTCCCTTTTCCTCTTCTCCCAGCAGAGCATGAAGCCAAAAGCATTGCTCTGCGACGTTTGAGGTGCGCGCCTTGCCAGTCAGTATGTGCAAAGATGCTCGCAAAGAGAGCGACAATGCGACAAGCGACCGTACGAACGGGCGAATGAAACGGCCGCATCCGGTGTGGTCTAGTGGCTAGGATACCTGGCTTTCACCCAGGAGGCCCGGGTTCGATTCCCGGTACCGGAACGGAATTTTTTCCACACGAATCGTGACAAGTTTGAGCTGTCCGAGCGGCCGTTTCCCGTCCTGCTCGCAATATAGCTACTGTTTCGTGACCGTCAGCAGAATATAGACTAGGGAAGCAGACACACGACGACCGTAGGAATGGTGTATGGCTTCATGCCAGCTGATTCCAGCGTAGGGCTGAGCAACTGCATCTGCCGAGGCCCGTTAGCTCAGTTGGTTAGAGCGTCGTGCTAATAACGCGAAGGTCGTGGGTTCGATCCCCCCACGGGCCACTACTCTTGTACTACTGCGAAAAGGCAGCGCCGATTTCAGCTGGCGAGTGTGATGACCAAATGATCATCACCCTGCGTGGAAGTTGACAGAGGATCCGAACCCGACTCGCGGGGAAGCACTACAGCATTCGCTCGGCAATGGCCATAATATCTTGAATACACTGGTTAGAGAAAATGAAAGAAAATGTCCGATTGCCGATGCGTAACAACTTTGGCCCTTGTCAGTACTTGGGCGGGTGAGCGCATGGGAACACAGGGCACTATTGGCAGTTTTACTTCCTATTTTTGTTTCTCCATTGTTTTCGGAGCTACAGCCCGATTCGGTCAGGGAGACGCCACCGTGAAATGAAGGGGGCGTGCTGTGTGTCCATCGCCTCGCCTCTCCTTACCTCTCTCAGTCGTTTCTCGTGCTTGTCGTTTTGATATAGGCCGATTTGAGAGCGTCAGCTCTCGCGTCAGCTGAGCAAAGTCGAGACAAGTCGAGACACACTAAGGGCTGGTATGCAGCGAGTAAGAGGGCGAAAAAACAATAGTTTAAGAGCGCGTGGCAAAAGTACTCATAGGCGAAATTAAAAGCCTGCTGCGGTGGCCGGGAATCGAACCCGGATCAACTGCTTGGAAGGCAACTATGCTGACCATTACACCACCACCGCACAAGCGAGCGCCCCGCCACCGCGCTGAGTCGGCTTCCCGCCTGTCGGCAGCGGCCGAAGGTGATCGTACCCGGCAGGCGCATTTCGAGGCAGGCTAGGGGAGCACATCCAGACGCATTCGGACAGCGTATCCGCGCACATTTCGCATCCTTTGGCAAGAGTCGGCGCCGGCGACGCAAGAGTACGCAGAGGACCGCGTTCTGGCGGCATCTTTAAGCAGCGCAGTGCAGGATTCAGCGTCTGCAGCATCTTCTCCACAGAATGCTACGGCGCTTGACGGCAGTCCCACTTTCCCTTGAGACACCTGCTCGGGAAGCAGCGTGAAGGTACCGCCGGCCCGAGCATCGGTGGTTCAGTGGTAGAATGCTCGCCTGCCACGCGGGCGGCCCGGGTTCGATTCCCGGCCGATGCATCATTTTGTTTTTTCTCCGGTAGGGGTGCTGCGTGTCTTTCGCACTCGAACTGCGTGAGCCATGAGAATGAACCGCGGGATTCCGCGTGGAAAGAACCAATCATGCAGCGCGGACGACTGCTCGTTTGGACTCCTGCGTGCTATTGTACATACTGGCGTCGGCCTAGCATCGCAAGTTGCCTGCCGCGCCGTGAATGCACGTGTAGCAACAGAAAAAATGAGCCAGGGAGTGCAGACTCTCTACCACTTGTATTCGGTACTTACCAAGATTCCAGAAAGTGTAACGATCGCCTGCCTCGGTAGCGCAGTAGGCAGCGCGTAAGTCTCATAATCTTAAGGTCGTGAGTTCGATCCTCACCCGGGGCATCTAATTTTCTGTGACTGATGGTGGTGCTGTTGCTAGGGCTCCAACTTATTTCTTGTTTGTTATCCACAACGTTTCAACGCTTCAGCGGGAAAATGTTTACATACAGCTTCCCTTTTCCTCTTCTCCCAGCAGAGCATGAAGCCAAAAGCATTGCTCTGCGACGTTTGAGGTGCGCGCCTTGCCAGTCAGTATGTGCAAAGATGCTCGCAAAGAGAGCGACAATGCGACAAGCGACCGTACGAACGGGCGAATGAAACGGCCGCATCCGGTGTGGTCTAGTGGCTAGGATACCTGGCTTTCACCCAGGAGGCCCGGGTTCGATTCCCGGTACCGGAACGGAATTTTTTCCACACGAATCGTGACAAGTTTGAGCTGTCCGAGCGGCCGTTTCCCGTCCTGCTCGCAATATAGCTACTGTTTCGTGACCGTCAGCAGAATATAGACTAGGGAAGCAGACACACGACGACCGTAGGAATGGTGTATGGCTTCATGCCAGCTGATTCCAGCGTAGGGCTGAGCAACTGCATCTGCCGAGGCCTGTTAGCTCAGTTGGTTAGAGCGTCGTGCTAATAACGCGAAGGTCGTGGGTTCGATCCCCCCACGGGCCACTACTCTTGTACTACTGCGAAAAGGCAGCGCCGATTTCAGCTGGCGAGTGTGATGACCAAATGATCATCACCCTGCGTGGAAGTTGACAGAGGATCCGAACCCGACTCGCGGGGAAGCACTACAGCATTCGCTCGGCAATGGCCATAATATCTTGAATACACTGGTTAGAGAAAATGAAAGAAAATGTCCGATTGCCGATGCGTAACAACTTTGGCCCTTGTCAGTACTTGGGCGGGTGAGCGCATGGGAACACAGGGCACTATTGGCAGTTTTACTTCCTATTTTTGTTTCTCCATTGTTTTCGGAGCTACAGCCCGATTCGGTCAGGGAGACGCCACCGTGAAATGAAGGGGGCGTGCTGTGTGTCTATCGCCTCGCCTCTCCTTACCTCTCTCAGTCGTTTCTCGTGCTTGTCGTTTTGATATAGGCCGATTTGAGAGCGTCAGCTCTCGCGTCAGCTGAGCAAAGTCGAGACAAGTCGAGACACACTAAGGGCTGGTATGCAGCGAGTAAGAGGGCGAAAAAACAATAGTTTAAGAGCGCGTGGCAAAAGTACTCATAGGCGAAATTAAAAGCCTGCTGCGGTGGCCGGGAATCGAACCCGGATCAACTGCTTGGAAGGCAACTATGCTGACCATTACACCACCACCGCACAAGCGAGCGCCCCGCCACCGCGCTGAGTCGGCTTCCCGCCTGTCGGCAGCGGCCGAAGGTGATCGTACCCGGCAGGCGCATTTCGAGGCAGGCTAGGGGAGCACATCCAGACGCATTCGGACAGCGTATCCGCGCACATTTCGCATCCTTTGGCAAGAGTCGGCGCCGGCGACGCAAGAGTACGCAGAGGACCGCGTTCTGGCGGCATCTTTAAGCAGCGCAGTGCAGGATTCAGCGTCTGCAGCATCTTCTCCACAGAATGCTACGGCGCTTGACGGCAGTCCCACTTTCCCTTGAGACACCTGCTCGGGAAGCAGCGTGAAGGTACCGCCGGCCCGAGCATCGGTGGTTCAGTGGTAGAATGCTCGCCTGCCACGCGGGCGGCCCGGGTTCGATTCCCGGCCGATGCATCATTTTGTTTTTTCTCCGGTAGGGGTGCTGCGTGTCTTTCGCACTCGAACTGCGTGAGCCATGAGAATGAACCGCGGGATTCCGTGTGGAAAGAACCAATCATGCAGCGCGGACGACTGCTCGTTTGGACTCCTGCGTGCTATTGTACATACTGGCGTCGGCCTAGCATCGCAAGTTGCCTGCCGCGCCGTGAATGCACGTGTAGCAACAGAAAAAATGAGCCAGGGAGTGCAGACTCTCTACCACTTGTATTCGGTACTTACCAAGATTCCAGAAAGTGTAACGATCGCCTGCCTCGGTAGCGCAGTAGGCAGCGCGTAAGTCTCATAATCTTAAGGTCGTGAGTTCGATCCTCACCCGGGGCATCTAATTTTCTGTGACTGATGGTGGTGCTGTTGCTAGGGCTCCAACTTATTTCTTGTTTGTTATCCACAACGTTTCAACGCTTCAGCGGGAAAATGTTTACATACAGCTTCCCTTTTCCTCTTCTCCCAGCAGAGCATGAAGCCAAAAGCATTGCTCTGCGACGTTTGAGGTGCGCGCCTTGCCAGTCAGTATGTGCAAAGATGCTCGCAAAGAGAGCGACAATGCGACAAGCGACCGTACGAACGGGCGAATGAAACGGCCGCATCCGGTGTGGTCTAGTGGCTAGGATACCTGGCTTTCACCCAGGAGGCCCGGGTTCGATTCCCGGTACCGGAACGGAATTTTTTCCACACGAATCGTGACAAGTTTGAGCTGTCCGAGCGGCCGTTTCCCGTCCTGCTCGCAATATAGCTACTGTTTCGTGACCGTCAGCAGAATATAGACTAGGGAAGCAGACACACGACGACCGTAGGAATGGTGTATGGCTTCATGCCAGCTGATTCCAGCGTAGGGCTGAGCAACTGCATCTGCCGAGGCCCGTTAGCTCAGTTGGTTAGAGCGTCGTGCTAATAACGCGAAGGTCGTGGGTTCGATCCCCCCACGGGCCACTACTCTTGTACTACTGCGAAAAGGCAGCGCCGATTTCAGCTGGCGAGTGTGATGACCAAATGATCATCACCCTGCGTGGAAGTTGACAGAGGATCCGAACCCGACTCGCGGGGAAGCACTACAGCATTCGCTCGGCAATGGCCATAATATCTTGAATACACTGGTTAGAGAAAATGAAAGAAAATGTCCGATTGCCGATGCGTAACAACTTTGGCCCTTGTCAGTACTTGGGCGGGTGAGCGCATGGGAACACAGGGCACTATTGGCAGTTTTACTTCCTATTTTTGTTTCTCCATTGTTTTCGGAGCTACAGCCCGATTCGGTCAGGGAGACGCCACCGTGAAATGAAGGGGGCGTGCTGTGTGTCTATCGCCTCGCCTCTCCTTACCTCTCTCAGTCGTTTCTCGTGCTTGTCGTTTTGATATAGGCCGATTTGAGAGCGTCAGCTCTCGCGTCAGCTGAGCAAAGTCGAGACAAGTCGAGACACACTAAGGGCTGGTATGCAGCGAGTAAGAGGGCGAAAAAACAATAGTTTAAGAGCGCGTGGCAAAAGTACTCATAGGCGAAATTAAAAGCCTGCTGCGGTGGCCGGGAATCGAACCCGGATCAACTGCTTGGAAGGCAACTATGCTGACCATTACACCACCACCGCACAAGCGAGCGCCCCGCCACCGCGCTGAGTCGGCTTCCCGCCTGTCGGCAGCGGCCGAAGGTGATCGTACCCGGCAGGCGCATTTCGAGGCAGGCTAGGGGAGCACATCCAGACGCATTCGGACAGCGTATCCGCGCACATTTCGCATCCTTTGGCAAGAGTCGGCGCCGGCGACGCAAGAGTACGCAGAGGACCGCGTTCTGGCGGCATCTTTAAGCAGCGCAGTGCAGGATTCAGCGTCTGCAGCATCTTCTCCACAGAATGCTACGGCGCTTGACGGCAGTCCCACTTTCCCTTGAGACACCTGCTCGGGAAGCAGCGTGAAGGTACCGCCGGCCCGAGCATCGGTGGTTCAGTGGTAGAATGCTCGCCTGCCACGCGGGCGGCCCGGGTTCGATTCCCGGCCGATGCATCATTTTGTTTTTTCTCCGGTAGGGGTGCTGCGTGTCTTTCGCACTCGAACTGCGTGAGCCATGAGAATGAACCGCGGGATTCCGTGTGGAAAGAACCAATCATGCAGCGCGGACGACTGCTCGTTTGGACTCCTGCGTGCTATTGTACATACTGGCGTCGGCCTAGCATCGCAAGTTGCCTGCCGCGCCGTGAATGCACGTGTAGCAACAGAAAAAATGAGCCAGGGAGTGCAGACTCTCTACCACTTGTATTCGGTACTTACCAAGATTCCAGAAAGTGTAACGATCGCCTGCCTCGGTAGCGCAGTAGGCAGCGCGTAAGTCTCATAATCTTAAGGTCGTGAGTTCGATCCTCACCCGGGGCATCTAATTTTCTGTGACTGATGGTGGTGCTGTTGCTAGGGCTCCAACTTATTTCTTGTTTGTTATCCACAACGTTTCAACGCTTCAGCGGGAAAATGTTTACATACAGCTTCCCTTTTCCTCTTCTCCCAGCAGAGCATGAAGCCAAAAGCATTGCTCTGCGACGTTTGAGGTGCGCGCCTTGCCAGTCAGTATGTGCAAAGATGCTCGCAAAGAGAGCGACAATGCGACAAGCGACCGTACGAACGGGCGAATGAAACGGCCGCATCCGGTGTGGTCTAGTGGCTAGGATACCTGGCTTTCACCCAGGAGGCCCGGGTTCGATTCCCGGTACCGGAACGGAATTTTTTCCACACGAATCGTGACAAGTTTGAGCTGTCCGAGCGGCCGTTTCCCGTCCTGCTCGCAATATAGCTACTGTTTCGTGACCGTCAGCAGAATATAGACTAGGGAAGCAGACACACGACGACCGTAGGAATGGTGTATGGCTTCATGCCAGCTGATTCCAGCGTAGGGCTGAGCAACTGCATCTGCCGAGGCCCGTTAGCTCAGTTGGTTAGAGCGTCGTGCTAATAACGCGAAGGTCGTGGGTTCGATCCCCCCACGGGCCACTACTCTTGTACTACTGCGAAAAGGCAGCGCCGATTTCAGCTGGCGAGTGTGATGACCAAATGATCATCACCCTGCGTGGAAGTTGACAGAGGATCCGAACCCGACTCGCGGGGAAGCACTACAGCATTCGCTCGGCAATGGCCATAATATCTTGAATACACTGGTTAGAGAAAATGAAAGAAAATGTCCGATTGCCGATGCGTAACAACTTTGGCCCTTGTCAGTACTTGGGCGGGTGAGCGCATGGGAACACAGGGCACTATTGGCAGTTTTACTTCCTATTTTTGTTTCTCCATTGTTTTCGGAGCTACAGCCCGATTCGGTCAGGGAGACGCCACCGTGAAATGAAGGGGGCGTGCTGTGTGTCTATCGCCTCGCCTCTCCTTACCTCTCTCAGTCGTTTCTCGTGCTTGTCGTTTTGATATAGGCCGATTTGAGAGCGTCAGCTCTCGCGTCAGCTGAGCAAAGTCGAGACAAGTCGAGACACACTAAGGGCTGGTATGCAGCGAGTAAGAGGGCGAAAAAACAATAGTTTAAGAGCGCGTGGCAAAAGTACTCATAGGCGAAATTAAAAGCCTGCTGCGGTGGCCGGGAATCGAACCCGGATCAACTGCTTGGAAGGCAACTATGCTGACCATTACACCACCACCGCACAAGCGAGCGCCCCGCCACCGCGCTGAGTCGGCTTCCCGCCTGTCGGCAGCGGCCGAAGGTGATCGTACCCGGCAGGCGCATTTCGAGGCAGGCTAGGGGAGCACATCCAGACGCATTCGGACAGCGTATCCGCGCACATTTCGCATCCTTTGGCAAGAGTCGGCGCCGGCGACGCAAGAGTACGCAGAGGACCGCGTTCTGGCGGCATCTTTAAGCAGCGCAGTGCAGGATTCAGCGTCTGCAGCATCTTCTCCACAGAATGCTACGGCGCTTGACGGCAGTCCCACTTTCCCTTGAGACACCTGCTCGGGAAGCAGCGTGAAGGTACCGCCGGCCCGAGCATCGGTGGTTCAGTGGTAGAATGCTCGCCTGCCACGCGGGCGGCCCGGGTTCGATTCCCGGCCGATGCATCATTTTGTTTTTTCTCCGGTAGGGGTGCTGCGTGTCTTTCGCACTCGAACTGCGTGAGCCATGAGAATGAACCGCGGGATTCCGTGTGGAAAGAACCAATCATGCAGCGCGGACGACTGCTCGTTTGGACTCCTGCGTGCTATTGTACATACTGGCGTCGGCCTAGCATCGCAAGTTGCCTGCCGCGCCGTGAATGCACGTGTAGCAACAGAAAAAATGAGCCAGGGAGTGCAGACTCTCTACCACTTGTATTCGGTACTTACCAAGATTCCAGAAAGTGTAACGATCGCCTGCCTCGGTAGCGCAGTAGGCAGCGCGTAAGTCTCATAATCTTAAGGTCGTGAGTTCGATCCTCACCCGGGGCATCTAATTTTCTGTGACTGATGGTGGTGCTGTTGCTAGGGCTCCAACTTATTTCTTGTTTGTTATCCACAACGTTTCAACGCTTCAGCGGGAAAATGTTTACATACAGCTTCCCTTTTCCTCTTCTCCCAGCAGAGCATGAAGCCAAAAGCATTGCTCTGCGACGTTTGAGGTGCGCGCCTTGCCAGTCAGTATGTGCAAAGATGCTCGCAAAGAGAGCGACAATGCGACAAGCGACCGTACGAACGGGCGAATGAAACGGCCGCATCCGGTGTGGTCTAGTGGCTAGGATACCTGGCTTTCACCCAGGAGGCCCGGGTTCGATTCCCGGTACCGGAACGGAATTTTTTCCACACGAATCGTGACAAGTTTGAGCTGTCCGAGCGGCCGTTTCCCGTCCTGCTCGCAATATAGCTACTGTTTCGTGACCGTCAGCAGAATATAGACTAGGGAAGCAGACACACGACGACCGTAGGAATGGTGTATGGCTTCATGCCAGCTGATTCCAGCGTAGGGCTGAGCAACTGCATCTGCCGAGGCCCGTTAGCTCAGTTGGTTAGAGCGTCGTGCTAATAACGCGAAGGTCGTGGGTTCGATCCCCCCACGGGCCACTACTCTTGTACTACTGCGAAAAGGCAGCGCCGATTTCAGCTGGCGGGTGTGATGACCAAATGATCATCACCCTGCGTGGAAGTTGACAGAGGATCCGAACCCGACTCGCGGGGAAGCACTACAGCATTCGCTCGGCAATGGCCATAATATCTTGAATACACTGGTTAGAGAAAATGAAAGAAAATGTCCGATTGCCGATGCGTAACAACTTTGGCCCTTGTCAGTACTTGGGCGGGTGAGCGCATGGGAACACAGGGCACTATTGGCAGTTTTACTTCCTATTTTTGTTTCTCCATTGTTTTCGGAGCTACAGCCCGATTCGGTCAGGGAGACGCCACCGTGAAATGAAGGGGGCGTGCTGTGTGTCCATCGCCTCGCCTCTCCTTACCTCTCTCAGTCGTTTCTCGTGCTTGTCGTTTTGATATAGGCCGATTTGAGAGCGTCAGCTCTCGCGTCAGCTGAGCAAAGTCGAGACAAGTCGAGACACACTAAGGGCTGGTATGCAGCGAGTAAGAGGGCGAAAAAACAATAGTTTAAGAGCGCGTGGCAAAAGTACTCATAGGCGAAATTAAAAGCCTGCTGCGGTGGCCGGGAATCGAACCCGGATCAACTGCTTGGAAGGCAACTATGCTGACCATTACACCACCACCGCACAAGCGAGCGCCCCGCCACCGCGCTGAGTCGGCTTCCCGCCTGTCGGCAGCGGCCGAAGGTGATCGTACCCGGCAGGCGCATTTCGAGGCAGGCTAGGGGAGCACATCCAGACGCATTCGGACAGCGTATCCGCGCACATTTCGCATCCTTTGGCAAGAGTCGGCGCCGGCGACGCAAGAGTACGCAGAGGACCGCGTTCTGGCGGCATCTTTAAGCAGCGCAGTGCAGGATTCAGCGTCTGCAGCATCTTCTCCACAGAATGCTACGGCGCTTGACGGCAGTCCCACTTTCCCTTGAGACACCTGCTCGGGAAGCAGCGTGAAGGTACCGCCGGCCCGAGCATCGGTGGTTCAGTGGTAGAATGCTCGCCTGCCACGCGGGCGGCCCGGGTTCGATTCCCGGCCGATGCATCATTTTGTTTTTTCTCCGGTAGGGGTGCTGCGTGTCTTTCGCACTCGAACTGCGTGAGCCATGAGAATGAACCGCGGGATTCCGTGTGGAAAGAACCAATCATGCAGCGCGGACGACTGCTCGTTTGGACTCCTGCGTGCTATTGTACATACTGGCGTCGGCCTAGCATCGCAAGTTGCCTGCCGCGCCGTGAATGCACGTGTAGCAACAGAAAAAATGAGCCAGGGAGTGCAGACTCTCTACCACTTGTATTCGGTACTTACCAAGATTCCAGAAAGTGTAACGATCGCCTGCCTCGGTAGCGCAGTAGGCAGCGCGTAAGTCTCATAATCTTAAGGTCGTGAGTTCGATCCTCACCCGGGGCATCTAATTTTCTGTGACTGATGGTGGTGCTGTTGCTAGGGCTCCAACTTATTTCTTGTTTGTTATCCACAACGTTTCAACGCTTCAGCGGGAAAATGTTTACATACAGCTTCCCTTTTCCTCTTCTCCCAGCAGAGCATGAAGCCAAAAGCATTGCTCTGCGACGTTTGAGGTGCGCGCCTTGCCAGTCAGTATGTGCAAAGATGCTCGCAAAGAGAGCGACAATGCGACAAGCGACCGTACGAACGGGCGAATGAAACGGCCGCATCCGGTGTGGTCTAGTGGCTAGGATACCTGGCTTTCACCCAGGAGGCCCGGGTTCGATTCCCGGTACCGGAACGGAATTTTTTCCACACGAATCGTGACAAGTTTGAGCTGTCCGAGCGGCCGTTTCCCGTCCTGCTCGCAATATAGCTACTGTTTCGTGACCGTCAGCAGAATATAGACTAGGGAAGCAGACACACGACGACCGTAGGAATGGTGTATGGCTTCATGCCAGCTGATTCCAGCGTAGGGCTGAGCAACTGCATCTGCCGAGGCCCGTTAGCTCAGTTGGTTAGAGCGTCGTGCTAATAACGCGAAGGTCGTGGGTTCGATCCCCCCACGGGCCACTACTCTTGTACTACTGCGAAAAGGCAGCGCCGATTTCAGCTGGCGGGTGTGATGACCAAATGATCATCACCCTGCGTGGAAGTTGACAGAGGATCCGAACCCGACTCGCGGGGAAGCACTACAGCATTCGCTCGGCAATGGCCATAATATCTTGAATACACTGGTTAGAGAAAATGAAAGAAAATGTCCGATTGCCGATGCGTAACAACTTTGGCCCTTGTCAGTACTTGGGCGGGTGAGCGCATGGGAACACAGGGCACTATTGGCAGTTTTACTTCCTATTTTTGTTTCTCCATTGTTTTCGGAGCTACAGCCCGATTCGGTCAGGGAGACGCCACCGTGAAATGAAGGGGGCGTGCTGTGTGTCCATCGCCTCGCCTCTCCTTACCTCTCTCAGTCGTTTCTCGTGCTTGTCGTTTTGATATAGGCCGATTTGAGAGCGTCAGCTCTCGCGTCAGCTGAGCAAAGTCGAGACAAGTCGAGACACACTAAGGGCTGGTATGCAGCGAGTAAGAGGGCGAAAAAACAATAGTTTAAGAGCGCGTGGCAAAAGTACTCATAGGCGAAATTAAAAGCCTGCTGCGGTGGCCGGGAATCGAACCCGGATCAACTGCTTGGAAGGCAACTATGCTGACCATTACACCACCACCGCACAAGCGAGCGCCCCGCCACCGCGCTGAGTCGGCTTCCCGCCTGTCGGCAGCGGCCGAAGGTGATCGTACCCGGCAGGCGCATTTCGAGGCAGGCTAGGGGAGCACATCCAGACGCATTCGGACAGCGTATCCGCGCACATTTCGCATCCTTTGGCAAGAGTCGGCGCCGGCGACGCAAGAGTACGCAGAGGACCGCGTTCTGGCGGCATCTTTAAGCAGCGCAGTGCAGGATTCAGCGTCTGCAGCATCTTCTCCACAGAATGCTACGGCGCTTGACGGCAGTCCCACTTTCCCTTGAGACACCTGCTCGGGAAGCAGCGTGAAGGTACCGCCGGCCCGAGCATCGGTGGTTCAGTGGTAGAATGCTCGCCTGCCACGCGGGCGGCCCGGGTTCGATTCCCGGCCGATGCATCATTTTGTTTTTTCTCCGGTAGGGGTGCTGCGTGTCTTTCGCACTCGAACTGCGTGAGCCATGAGAATGAACCGCGGGATTCCGTGTGGAAAGAACCAATCATGCAGCGCGGACGACTGCTCGTTTGGACTCCTGCGTGCTATTGTACATACTGGCGTCGGCCTAGCATCGCAAGTTGCCTGCCGCGCCGTGAATGCACGTGTAGCAACAGAAAAAATGAGCCAGGGAGTGCAGACTCTCTACCACTTGTATTCGGTACTTACCAAGATTCCAGAAAGTGTAACGATCGCCTGCCTCGGTAGCGCAGTAGGCAGCGCGTAAGTCTCATAATCTTAAGGTCGTGAGTTCGATCCTCACCCGGGGCATCTAATTTTCTGTGACTGATGGTGGTGCTGTTGCTAGGGCTCCAACTTATTTCTTGTTTGTTATCCACAACGTTTCAACGCTTCAGCGGGAAAATGTTTACATACAGCTTCCCTTTTCCTCTTCTCCCAGCAGAGCATGAAGCCAAAAGCATTGCTCTGCGACGTTTGAGGTGCGCGCCTTGCCAGTCAGTATGTGCAAAGATGCTCGCAAAGAGAGCGACAATGCGACAAGCGACCGTACGAACGGGCGAATGAAACGGCCGCATCCGGTGTGGTCTAGTGGCTAGGATACCTGGCTTTCACCCAGGAGGCCCGGGTTCGATTCCCGGTACCGGAACGGAATTTTTTCCACACGAATCGTGACAAGTTTGAGCTGTCCGAGCGGCCGTTTCCCGTCCTGCTCGCAATATAGCTACTGTTTCGTGACCGTCAGCAGAATATAGACTAGGGAAGCAGACACACGACGACCGTAGGAATGGTGTATGGCTTCATGCCAGCTGATTCCAGCGTAGGGCTGAGCAACTGCATCTGCCGAGGCCCGTTAGCTCAGTTGGTTAGAGCGTCGTGCTAATAACGCGAAGGTCGTGGGTTCGATCCCCCCACGGGCCACTACTCTTGTACTACTGCGAAAAGGCAGCGCCGATTTCAGCTGGCGAGTGTGATGACCAAATGATCATCACCCTGCGTGGAAGTTGACAGAGGATCCGAACCCGACTCGCGGGGAAGCACTACAGCATTCGCTCGGCAATGGCCATAATATCTTGAATACACTGGTTAGAGAAAATGAAAGAAAATGTCCGATTGCCGATGCGTAACAACTTTGGCCCTTGTCAGTACTTGGGCGGGTGAGCGCATGGGAACACAGGGCACTATTGGCAGTTTTACTTCCTATTTTTGTTTCTCCATTGTTTTCGGAGCTACAGCCCGATTCGGTCAGGGAGACGCCACCGTGAAATGAAGGGGGCGTGCTGTGTGTCCATCGCCTCGCCTCTCCTTACCTCTCTCAGTCGTTTCTCGTGCTTGTCGTTTTGATATAGGCCGATTTGAGAGCGTCAGCTCTCGCGTCAGCTGAGCAAAGTCGAGACAAGTCGAGACACACTAAGGGCTGGTATGCAGCGAGTAAGAGGGCGAAAAAACAATAGTTTAAGAGCGCGTGGCAAAAGTACTCATAGGCGAAATTAAAAGCCTGCTGCGGTGGCCGGGAATCGAACCCGGATCAACTGCTTGGAAGGCAACTATGCTGACCATTACACCACCACCGCACAAGCGAGCGCCCCGCCACCGCGCTGAGTCGGCTTCCCGCCTGTCGGCAGCGGCCGAAGGTGATCGTACCCGGCAGGCGCATTTCGAGGCAGGCTAGGGGAGCACATCCAGACGCATTCGGACAGCGTATCCGCGCACATTTCGCATCCTTTGGCAAGAGTCGGCGCCGGCGACGCAAGAGTACGCAGAGGACCGCGTTCTGGCGGCATCTTTAAGCAGCGCAGTGCAGGATTCAGCGTCTGCAGCATCTTCTCCACAGAATGCTACGGCGCTTGACGGCAGTCCCACTTTCCCTTGAGACACCTGCTCGGGAAGCAGCGTGAAGGTACCGCCGGCCCGAGCATCGGTGGTTCAGTGGTAGAATGCTCGCCTGCCACGCGGGCGGCCCGGGTTCGATTCCCGGCCGATGCATCATTTTGTTTTTTCTCCGGTAGGGGTGCTGCGTGTCTTTCGCACTCGAACTGCGTGAGCCATGAGAATGAACCGCGGGATTCCGTGTGGAAAGAACCAATCATGCAGCGCGGACGACTGCTCGTTTGGACTCCTGCGTGCTATTGTACATACTGGCGTCGGCCTAGCATCGCAAGTTGCCTGCCGCGCCGTGAATGCACGTGTAGCAACAGAAAAAATGAGCCAGGGAGTGCAGACTCTCTACCACTTGTATTCGGTACTTACCAAGATTCCAGAAAGTGTAACGATCGCCTGCCTCGGTAGCGCAGTAGGCAGCGCGTAAGTCTCATAATCTTAAGGTCGTGAGTTCGATCCTCACCCGGGGCATCTAATTCTCTGTGACTGATGGTGGTGCTGTTGCTAGGGCTCCAACTTATTTCTTGTTTGTTATCCACAACGTTTCAACGCTTCAGCGGGAAAATGTTTACATACAGCTTCCCTTTTCCTCTTCTCCCAGCAGAGCATGAAGCCAAAAGCATTGCTCTGCGACGTTTGAGGTGCGCGCCTTGCCAGTCAGTATGTGCAAAGATGCTCGCAAAGAGAGCGACAATGCGACAAGCGACCGTACGAACGGGCGAATGAAACGGCCGCATCCGGTGTGGTCTAGTGGCTAGGATACCTGGCTTTCACCCAGGAGGCCCGGGTTCGATTCCCGGTACCGGAACGGAATTTTTTCCACACGAATCGTGACAAGTTTGAGCTGTCCGAGCGGCCGTTTCCCGTCCTGCTCGCAATATAGCTACTGTTTCGTGACCGTCAGCAGAATATAGACTAGGGAAGCAGACACACGACGACCGTAGGAATGGTGTATGGCTTCATGCCAGCTGATTCCAGCGTAGGGCTGAGCAACTGCATCTGCCGAGGCCCGTTAGCTCAGTTGGTTAGAGCGTCGTGCTAATAACGCGAAGGTCGTGGGTTCGATCCCCCCACGGGCCACTACTCTTGTACTACTGCGAAAAGGCAGCGCCGATTTCAGCTGGCGAGTGTGATGACCAAATGATCATCACCCTGCGTGGAAGTTGACAGAGGATCCGAACCCGACTCGCGGGGAAGCACTACAGCATTCGCTCGGCAATGGCCATAATATCTTGAATACACTGGTTAGAGAAAATGAAAGAAAATGTCCGATTGCCGATGCGTAACAACTTTGGCCCTTGTCAGTACTTGGGCGGGTGAGCGCATGGGAACACAGGGCACTATTGGCAGTTTTACTTCCTATTTTTGTTTCTCCATTGTTTTCGGAGCTACAGCCCGATTCGGTCAGGGAGACGCCACCGTGAAATGAAGGGGGCGTGCTGTGTGTCCATCGCCTCGCCTCTCCTTACCTCTCTCAGTCGTTTCTCGTGCTTGTCGTTTTGATATAGGCCGATTTGAGAGCGTCAGCTCTCGCGTCAGCTGAGCAAAGTCGAGACAAGTCGAGACACACTAAGGGCTGGTATGCAGCGAGTAAGAGGGCGAAAAAACAATAGTTTAAGAGCGCGTGGCAAAAGTACTCATAGGCGAAATTAAAAGCCTGCTGCGGTGGCCGGGAATCGAACCCGGATCAACTGCTTGGAAGGCAACTATGCTGACCATTACACCACCACCGCACAAGCGAGCGCCCCGCCACCGCGCTGAGTCGGCTTCCCGCCTGTCGGCAGCGGCCGAAGGTGATCGTACCCGGCAGGCGCATTTCGAGGCAGGCTAGGGGAGCACATCCAGACGCATTCGGACAGCGTATCCGCGCACATTTCGCATCCTTTGGCAAGAGTCGGCGCCGGCGACGCAAGAGTACGCAGAGGACCGCGTTCTGGCGGCATCTTTAAGCAGCGCAGTGCAGGATTCAGCGTCTGCAGCATCTTCTCCACAGAATGCTACGGCGCTTGACGGCAGTCCCACTTTCCCTTGAGACACCTGCTCGGGAAGCAGCGTGAAGGTACCGCCGGCCCGAGCATCGGTGGTTCAGTGGTAGAATGCTCGCCTGCCACGCGGGCGGCCCGGGTTCGATTCCCGGCCGATGCATCATTTTGTTTTTTCTCCGGTAGGGGTGCTGCGTGTCTTTCGCACTCGAACTGCGTGAGCCATGAGAATGAACCGCGGGATTCCGTGTGGAAAGAACCAATCATGCAGCGCGGACGACTGCTCGTTTGGACTCCTGCGTGCTATTGTACATACTGGCGTCGGCCTAGCATCGCAAGTTGCCTGCCGCGCCGTGAATGCACGTGTAGCAACAGAAAAAATGAGCCAGGGAGTGCAGACTCTCTACCACTTGTATTCGGTACTTACCAAGATTCCAGAAAGTGTAACGATCGCCTGCCTCGGTAGCGCAGTAGGCAGCGCGTAAGTCTCATAATCTTAAGGTCGTGAGTTCGATCCTCACCCGGGGCATCTAATTCTCTGTGACTGATGGTGGTGCTGTTGCTAGGGCTCCAACTTATTTCTTGTTTGTTATCCACAACGTTTCAACGCTTCAGCGGGAAAATGTTTACATACAGCTTCCCTTTTCCTCTTCTCCCAGCAGAGCATGAAGCCAAAAGCATTGCTCTGCGACGTTTGAGGTGCGCGCCTTGCCAGTCAGTATGTGCAAAGATGCTCGCAAAGAGAGCGACAATGCGACAAGCGACCGTACGAACGGGCGAATGAAACGGCCGCATCCGGTGTGGTCTAGTGGCTAGGATACCTGGCTTTCACCCAGGAGGCCCGGGTTCGATTCCCGGTACCGGAACGGAATTTTTTCCACACGAATCGTGACAAGTTTGAGCTGTCCGAGCGGCCGTTTCCCGTCCTGCTCGCAATATAGCTACTGTTTCGTGACCGTCAGCAGAATATAGACTAGGGAAGCAGACACACGACGACCGTAGGAATGGTGTATGGCTTCATGCCAGCTGATTCCAGCGTAGGGCTGAGCAACTGCATCTGCCGAGGCCCGTTAGCTCAGTTGGTTAGAGCGTCGTGCTAATAACGCGAAGGTCGTGGGTTCGATCCCCCCACGGGCCACTACTCTTGTACTACTGCGAAAAGGCAGCGCCGATTTCAGCTGGCGAGTGTGATGACCAAATGATCATCACCCTGCGTGGAAGTTGACAGAGGATCCGAACCCGACTCGCGGGGAAGCACTACAGCATTCGCTCGGCAATGGCCATAATATCTTGAATACACTGGTTAGAGAAAATGAAAGAAAATGTCCGATTGCCGATGCGTAACAACTTTGGCCCTTGTCAGTACTTGGGCGGGTGAGCGCATGGGAACACAGGGCACTATTGGCAGTTTTACTTCCTATTTTTGTTTCTCCATTGTTTTCGGAGCTACAGCCCGATTCGGTCAGGGAGACGCCACCGTGAAATGAAGGGGGCGTGCTGTGTGTCCATCGCCTCGCCTCTCCTTACCTCTCTCAGTCGTTTCTCGTGCTTGTCGTTTTGATATAGGCCGATTTGAGAGCGTCAGCTCTCGCGTCAGCTGAGCAAAGTCGAGACAAGTCGAGACACACTAAGGGCTGGTATGCAGCGAGTAAGAGGGCGAAAAAACAATAGTTTAAGAGCGCGTGGCAAAAGTACTCATAGGCGAAATTAAAAGCCTGCTGCGGTGGCCGGGAATCGAACCCGGATCAACTGCTTGGAAGGCAACTATGCTGACCATTACACCACCACCGCACAAGCGAGCGCCCCGCCACCGCGCTGAGTCGGCTTCCCGCCTGTCGGCAGCGGCCGAAGGTGATCGTACCCGGCAGGCGCATTTCGAGGCAGGCTAGGGGAGCACATCCAGACGCATTCGGACAGCGTATCCGCGCACATTTCGCATCCTTTGGCAAGAGTCGGCGCCGGCGACGCAAGAGTACGCAGAGGACCGCGTTCTGGCGGCATCTTTAAGCAGCGCAGTGCAGGATTCAGCGTCTGCAGCATCTTCTCCACAGAATGCTACGGCGCTTGACGGCAGTCCCACTTTCCCTTGAGACACCTGCTCGGGAAGCAGCGTGAAGGTACCGCCGGCCCGAGCATCGGTGGTTCAGTGGTAGAATGCTCGCCTGCCACGCGGGCGGCCCGGGTTCGATTCCCGGCCGATGCATCATTTTGTTTTTTCTCCGGTAGGGGTGCTGCGTGTCTTTCGCACTCGAACTGCGTGAGCCATGAGAATGAACCGCGGGATTCCGTGTGGAAAGAACCAATCATGCAGCGCGGACGACTGCTCGTTTGGACTCCTGCGTGCTATTGTACATACTGGCGTCGGCCTAGCATCGCAAGTTGCCTGCCGCGCCGTGAATGCACGTGTAGCAACAGAAAAAATGAGCCAGGGAGTGCAGACTCTCTACCACTTGTATTCGGTACTTACCAAGATTCCAGAAAGTGTAACGATCGCCTGCCTCGGTAGCGCAGTAGGCAGCGCGTAAGTCTCATAATCTTAAGGTCGTGAGTTCGATCCTCACCCGGGGCATCTAATTTTCTGTGACTGATGGTGGTGCTGTTGCTAGGGCTCCAACTTATTTCTTGTTTGTTATCCACAACGTTTCAACGCTTCAGCGGGAAAATGTTTACATACAGCTTCCCTTTTCCTCTTCTCCCAGCAGAGCATGAAGCCAAAAGCATTGCTCTGCGACGTTTGAGGTGCGCGCCTTGCCAGTCAGTATGTGCAAAGATGCTCGCAAAGAGAGCGACAATGCGACAAGCGACCGTACGAACGGGCGAATGAAACGGCCGCATCCGGTGTGGTCTAGTGGCTAGGATACCTGGCTTTCACCCAGGAGGCCCGGGTTCGATTCCCGGTACCGGAACGGAATTTTTTCCACACGAATCGTGACAAGTTTGAGCTGTCCGAGCGGCCGTTTCCCGTCCTGCTCGCAATATAGCTACTGTTTCGTGACCGTCAGCAGAATATAGACTAGGGAAGCAGACACACGACGACCGTAGGAATGGTGTATGGCTTCATGCCAGCTGATTCCAGCGTAGGGCTGAGCAACTGCATCTGCCGAGGCCCGTTAGCTCAGTTGGTTAGAGCGTCGTGCTAATAACGCGAAGGTCGTGGGTTCGATCCCCCCACGGGCCACTACTCTTGTACTACTGCGAAAAGGCAGCGCCGATTTCAGCTGGCGAGTGTGATGACCAAATGATCATCACCCTGCGTGGAAGTTGACAGAGGATCCGAACCCGACTCGCGGGGAAGCACTACAGCATTCGCTCGGCAATGGCCATAATATCTTGAATACACTGGTTAGAGAAAATGAAAGAAAATGTCCGATTGCCGATGCGTAACAACTTTGGCCCTTGTCAGTACTTGGGCGGGTGAGCGCATGGGAACACAGGGCACTATTGGCAGTTTTACTTCCTATTTTTGTTTCTCCATTGTTTTCGGAGCTACAGCCCGATTCGGTCAGGGAGACGCCACCGTGAAATGAAGGGGGCGTGCTGTGTGTCCATCGCCTCGCCTCTCCTTACCTCTCTCAGTCGTTTCTCGTGCTTGTCGTTTTGATATAGGCCGATTTGAGAGCGTCAGCTCTCGCGTCAGCTGAGCAAAGTCGAGACAAGTCGAGACACACTAAGGGCTGGTATGCAGCGAGTAAGAGGGCGAAAAAACAATAGTTTAAGAGCGCGTGGCAAAAGTACTCATAGGCGAAATTAAAAGCCTGCTGCGGTGGCCGGGAATCGAACCCGGATCAACTGCTTGGAAGGCAACTATGCTGACCATTACACCACCACCGCACAAGCGAGCGCCCCGCCACCGCGCTGAGTCGGCTTCCCGCCTGTCGGCAGCGGCCGAAGGTGATCGTACCCGGCAGGCGCATTTCGAGGCAGGCTAGGGGAGCACATCCAGACGCATTCGGACAGCGTATCCGCGCACATTTCGCATCCTTTGGCAAGAGTCGGCGCCGGCGACGCAAGAGTACGCAGAGGACCGCGTTCTGGCGGCATCTTTAAGCAGCGCAGTGCAGGATTCAGCGTCTGCAGCATCTTCTCCACAGAATGCTACGGCGCTTGACGGCAGTCCCACTTTCCCTTGAGACACCTGCTCGGGAAGCAGCGTGAAGGTACCGCCGGCCCGAGCATCGGTGGTTCAGTGGTAGAATGCTCGCCTGCCACGCGGGCGGCCCGGGTTCGATTCCCGGCCGATGCATCATTTTGTTTTTTCTCCGGTAGGGGTGCTGCGTGTCTTTCGCACTCGAACTGCGTGAGCCATGAGAATGAACCGCGGGATTCCGTGTGGAAAGAACCAATCATGCAGCGCGGACGACTGCTCGTTTGGACTCCTGCGTGCTATTGTACATACTGGCGTCGGCCTAGCATCGCAAGTTGCCTGCCGCGCCGTGAATGCACGTGTAGCAACAGAAAAAATGAGCCAGGGAGTGCAGACTCTCTACCACTTGTATTCGGTACTTACCAAGATTCCAGAAAGTGTAACGATCGCCTGCCTCGGTAGCGCAGTAGGCAGCGCGTAAGTCTCATAATCTTAAGGTCGTGAGTTCGATCCTCACCCGGGGCATCTAATTCTCTGTGACTGATGGTGGTGCTGTTGCTAGGGCTCCAACTTATTTCTTGTTTGTTATCCACAACGTTTCAACGCTTCAGCGGGAAAATGTTTACATACAGCTTCCCTTTTCCTCTTCTCCCAGCAGAGCATGAAGCCAAAAGCATTGCTCTGCGACGTTTGAGGTGCGCGCCTTGCCAGTCAGTATGTGCAAAGATGCTCGCAAAGAGAGCGACAATGCGACAAGCGACCGTACGAACGGGCGAATGAAACGGCCGCATCCGGTGTGGTCTAGTGGCTAGGATACCTGGCTTTCACCCAGGAGGCCCGGGTTCGATTCCCGGTACCGGAACGGAATTTTTTCCACACGAATCGTGACAAGTTTGAGCTGTCCGAGCGGCCGTTTCCCGTCCTGCTCGCAATATAGCTACTGTTTCGTGACCGTCAGCAGAATATAGACTAGGGAAGCAGACACACGACGACCGTAGGAATGGTGTATGGCTTCATGCCAGCTGATTCCAGCGTAGGGCTGAGCAACTGCATCTGCCGAGGCCCGTTAGCTCAGTTGGTTAGAGCGTCGTGCTAATAACGCGAAGGTCGTGGGTTCGATCCCCCCACGGGCCACTACTCTTGTACTACTGCGAAAAGGCAGCGCCGATTTCAGCTGGCGAGTGTGATGACCAAATGATCATCACCCTGCGTGGAAGTTGACAGAGGATCCGAACCCGACTCGCGGGGAAGCACTACAGCATTCGCTCGGCAATGGCCATAATATCTTGAATACACTGGTTAGAGAAAATGAAAGAAAATGTCCGATTGCCGATGCGTAACAACTTTGGCCCTTGTCAGTACTTGGGCGGGTGAGCGCATGGGAACACAGGGCACTATTGGCAGTTTTACTTCCTATTTTTGTTTCTCCATTGTTTTCGGAGCTACAGCCCGATTCGGTCAGGGAGACGCCACCGTGAAATGAAGGGGGCGTGCTGTGTGTCCATCGCCTCGCCTCTCCTTACCTCTCTCAGTCGTTTCTCGTGCTTGTCGTTTTGATATAGGCCGATTTGAGAGCGTCAGCTCTCGCGTCAGCTGAGCAAAGTCGAGACAAGTCGAGACACACTAAGGGCTGGTATGCAGCGAGTAAGAGGGCGAAAAAACAATAGTTTAAGAGCGCGTGGCAAAAGTACTCATAGGCGAAATTAAAAGCCTGCTGCGGTGGCCGGGAATCGAACCCGGATCAACTGCTTGGAAGGCAACTATGCTGACCATTACACCACCACCGCACAAGCGAGCGCCCCGCCACCGCGCTGAGTCGGCTTCCCGCCTGTCGGCAGCGGCCGAAGGTGATCGTACCCGGCAGGCGCATTTCGAGGCAGGCTAGGGGAGCACATCCAGACGCATTCGGACAGCGTATCCGCGCACATTTCGCATCCTTTGGCAAGAGTCGGCGCCGGCGACGCAAGAGTACGCAGAGGACCGCGTTCTGGCGGCATCTTTAAGCAGCGCAGTGCAGGATTCAGCGTCTGCAGCATCTTCTCCACAGAATGCTACGGCGCTTGACGGCAGTCCCACTTTCCCTTGAGACACCTGCTCGGGAAGCAGCGTGAAGGTACCGCCGGCCCGAGCATCGGTGGTTCAGTGGTAGAATGCTCGCCTGCCACGCGGGCGGCCCGGGTTCGATTCCCGGCCGATGCATCATTTTGTTTTTTCTCCGGTAGGGGTGCTGCGTGTCTTTCGCACTCGAACTGCGTGAGCCATGAGAATGAACCGCGGGATTCCGTGTGGAAAGAACCAATCATGCAGCGCGGACGACTGCTCGTTTGGACTCCTGCGTGCTATTGTACATACTGGCGTCGGCCTAGCATCGCAAGTTGCCTGCCGCGCCGTGAATGCACGTGTAGCAACAGAAAAAATGAGCCAGGGAGTGCAGACTCTCTACCACTTGTATTCGGTACTTACCAAGATTCCAGAAAGTGTAACGATCGCCTGCCTCGGTAGCGCAGTAGGCAGCGCGTAAGTCTCATAATCTTAAGGTCGTGAGTTCGATCCTCACCCGGGGCATCTAATTTTCTGTGACTGATGGTGGTGCTGTTGCTAGGGCTCCAACTTATTTCTTGTTTGTTATCCACAACGTTTCAACGCTTCAGCGGGAAAATGTTTACATACAGCTTCCCTTTTCCTCTTCTCCCAGCAGAGCATGAAGCCAAAAGCATTGCTCTGCGACGTTTGAGGTGCGCGCCTTGCCAGTCAGTATGTGCAAAGATGCTCGCAAAGAGAGCGACAATGCGACAAGCGACCGTACGAACGGGCGAATGAAACGGCCGCATCCGGTGTGGTCTAGTGGCTAGGATACCTGGCTTTCACCCAGGAGGCCCGGGTTCGATTCCCGGTACCGGAACGGAATTTTTTCCACACGAATCGTGACAAGTTTGAGCTGTCCGAGCGGCCGTTTCCCGTCCTGCTCGCAATATAGCTACTGTTTCGTGACCGTCAGCAGAATATAGACTAGGGAAGCAGACACACGACGACCGTAGGAATGGTGTATGGCTTCATGCCAGCTGATTCCAGCGTAGGGCTGAGCAACTGCATCTGCCGAGGCCCGTTAGCTCAGTTGGTTAGAGCGTCGTGCTAATAACGCGAAGGTCGTGGGTTCGATCCCCCCACGGGCCACTACTCTTGTACTACTGCGAAAAGGCAGCGCCGATTTCAGCTGGCGAGTGTGATGACCAAATGATCATCACCCTGCGTGGAAGTTGACAGAGGATCCGAACCCGACTCGCGGGGAAGCACTACAGCATTCGCTCGGCAATGGCCATAATATCTTGAATACACTGGTTAGAGAAAATGAAAGAAAATGTCCGATTGCCGATGCGTAACAACTTTGGCCCTTGTCAGTACTTGGGCGGGTGAGCGCATGGGAACACAGGGCACTATTGGCAGTTTTACTTCCTATTTTTGTTTCTCCATTGTTTTCGGAGCTACAGCCCGATTCGGTCAGGGAGACGCCACCGTGAAATGAAGGGGGCGTGCTGTGTGTCCATCGCCTCGCCTCTCCTTACCTCTCTCAGTCGTTTCTCGTGCTTGTCGTTTTGATATAGGCCGATTTGAGAGCGTCAGCTCTCGCGTCAGCTGAGCAAAGTCGAGACAAGTCGAGACACACTAAGGGCTGGTATGCAGCGAGTAAGAGGGCGAAAAAACAATAGTTTAAGAGCGCGTGGCAAAAGTACTCATAGGCGAAATTAAAAGCCTGCTGCGGTGGCCGGGAATCGAACCCGGATCAACTGCTTGGAAGGCAACTATGCTGACCATTACACCACCACCGCACAAGCGAGCGCCCCGCCACCGCGCTGAGTCGGCTTCCCGCCTGTCGGCAGCGGCCGAAGGTGATCGTACCCGGCAGGCGCATTTCGAGGCAGGCTAGGGGAGCACATCCAGACGCATTCGGACAGCGTATCCGCGCACATTTCGCATCCTTTGGCAAGAGTCGGCGCCGGCGACGCAAGAGTACGCAGAGGACCGCGTTCTGGCGGCATCTTTAAGCAGCGCAGTGCAGGATTCAGCGTCTGCAGCATCTTCTCCACAGAATGCTACGGCGCTTGACGGCAGTCCCACTTTCCCTTGAGACACCTGCTCGGGAAGCAGCGTGAAGGTACCGCCGGCCCGAGCATCGGTGGTTCAGTGGTAGAATGCTCGCCTGCCACGCGGGCGGCCCGGGTTCGATTCCCGGCCGATGCATCATTTTGTTTTTTCTCCGGTAGGGGTGCTGCGTGTCTTTCGCACTCGAACTGCGTGAGCCATGAGAATGAACCGCGGGATTCCGTGTGGAAAGAACCAATCATGCAGCGCGGACGACTGCTCGTTTGGACTCCTGCGTGCTATTGTACATACTGGCGTCGGCCTAGCATCGCAAGTTGCCTGCCGCGCCGTGAATGCACGTGTAGCAACAGAAAAAATGAGCCAGGGAGTGCAGACTCTCTACCACTTGTATTCGGTACTTACCAAGATTCCAGAAAGTGTAACGATCGCCTGCCTCGGTAGCGCAGTAGGCAGCGCGTAAGTCTCATAATCTTAAGGTCGTGAGTTCGATCCTCACCCGGGGCATCTAATTCTCTGTGACTGATGGTGGTGCTGTTGCTAGGGCTCCAACTTATTTCTTGTTTGTTATCCACAACGTTTCAACGCTTCAGCGGGAAAATGTTTACATACAGCTTCCCTTTTCCTCTTCTCCCAGCAGAGCATGAAGCCAAAAGCATTGCTCTGCGACGTTTGAGGTGCGCGCCTTGCCAGTCAGTATGTGCAAAGATGCTCGCAAAGAGAGCGACAATGCGACAAGCGACCGTACGAACGGGCGAATGAAACGGCCGCATCCGGTGTGGTCTAGTGGCTAGGATACCTGGCTTTCACCCAGGAGGCCCGGGTTCGATTCCCGGTACCGGAACGGAATTTTTTCCACACGAATCGTGACAAGTTTGAGCTGTCCGAGCGGCCGTTTCCCGTCCTGCTCGCAATATAGCTACTGTTTCGTGACCGTCAGCAGAATATAGACTAGGGAAGCAGACACACGACGACCGTAGGAATGGTGTATGGCTTCATGCCAGCTGATTCCAGCGTAGGGCTGAGCAACTGCATCTGCCGAGGCCCGTTAGCTCAGTTGGTTAGAGCGTCGTGCTAATAACGCGAAGGTCGTGGGTTCGATCCCCCCACGGGCCACTACTCTTGTACTACTGCGAAAAGGCAGCGCCGATTTCAGCTGGCGAGTGTGATGACCAAATGATCATCACCCTGCGTGGAAGTTGACAGAGGATCCGAACCCGACTCGCGGGGAAGCACTACAGCATTCGCTCGGCAATGGCCATAATATCTTGAAATACACTGGTTAGAGAAAATGAAAGAAAATGTCCGATTGCCGATGCGTAACAACTTTGGCCCTTGTCAGTACTTGGGCGGGTGAGCGCATGGGAACACAGGGCACTATTGGCAGTTTTACTTCCCTATTTTTGTTTCTCCATTGTTTTCGGAGCTACAGCCCGATTCGGTCAGGGAGACGCCACCGTGAAATGAAGGGGGCGTGCTGTGTGTCCATCGCCTCGCCTCTCCTTACCTCTCTCAGTCGTTTCTCGTGCTTGTCGTTTTGATATAGGCCGATTTGAGAGCACGTCAGCTCTCGCGTCAGCTGAGCAAAGTCGAGACAAGTCGAGACACACTAAGGGCTGGTATGCAGCGAGTAAGAGGGCGAAAAAACAATAGTTTAAGAGCGCGTGGCAAAAGTACTCATAGGCGAAATTAAAAGCCTGCTGCGGTGGCCGGGAATCGAACCCGGATCAACTGCTTGGAAGGCAACTATGCTGACCATTACACCACCACCGCACAAGCGAGCGCCCCCGCCACCGCGCTGAGTCGGCTTCCCGCCTGTCGGCAGCGGCCGAAGGTGATCGTACCCGGCAGGCGCATTTCGAGGCAGGCTAGGGGAGCACATCCAGACGCATTCGGACAGCGTATCCGCGCACATTTCGCATCCTTTGGCAAGAGTCGGCGCCGGCGACGCAAGAGTACGCAGAGGACCGCGTTCTGGCGGCATCTTTAAGCAGCGCAGTGCAGGATTCAGCGGTCTGCAGCATCTTCTCCACAGAATGCTACGGCGCTTGACGGCAGTCCCACTTTCCCTTGAGACACCTGCTCGGGAAGCAGCGTGAAGGTACCGCCGGCCGAGCATCGGTGGTTCAGTGGTAGAATGCTCGCCTGCCACGCGGGCGGCCCGGGTTCGATTCCCGGCCGATGCATCATTTTGTTTTTTCTCCGGTAGGGGTGCTGCGTGTCTTTCGCACTCGAACTGCGTGAGCCATGAGAATGAACCGCGGGATTCCGTGTGGAAAGAACCAATCATGCAGCGCGGACGACTGCTCGTTTGGACTCCTGCGTGCTATTGTACATACTGGCGTCGGCCTAGCATCGCAAGTTGCCTGCCGCGCCGTGAATGCACGTGTAGCAACAGAAAAAATGAGCCAGGGAGTGCAGACTCTCTACCACTTGTATTCGGTACTTACCAAGATTCCAGAAAGTGTAACGATCGCCTGCCTCGGTAGCGCAGTAGGCAGCGCGTAAGTCTCATAATCTTAAGGTCGTGAGTTCGATCCTCACCCGGGGCATCTAATTCTCTGTGACTGATGGTGGTGCTGTTGCTAGGGCTCCAACTTATTTCTTGTTTGTTATCCACAACGTTTCAACGCTTCAGCGGGAAAATGTTTACATACAGCTTCCCTTTTCCTCTTCTCCCAGCAGAGCATGAAGCCAAAAGCATTGCTCTGCGACGTTTGAGGTGCGCGCCTTGCCAGTCAGTATGTGCAAAGATGCTCGCAAAGAGAGCGACAATGCGACAAGCGACCGTACGAACGGGCGAATGAAACGGCCGCATCCGGTGTGGTCTAGTGGCTAGGATACCTGGCTTTCACCCAGAGGCCCGGGTTCGATTCCCGGTACCGGAACGGAATTTTTTCCACACGAATCGTGACAAGTTTGAGCTGTCCGAGCGGCCGTTTCCCGTCCTGCTCGCAATATAGCTACTGTTTCGTGACCGTCAGCAGAATATAGACTAGGGAAGCAGACACACGACGACCGTAGGAATGGTGTATGGCTTCATGCCAGCTGATTCCAGCGTAGGGCTGAGCAACTGCATCTGCCGAGGCCCGTTAGCTCAGTTGGTTAGAGCGTCGTGCTAATAACGCGAAGGTCGTGGGTTCGATCCCCCCACGGGCCACTACTCTTGTACTACTGCGAAAAGGCAGCGCCGATTTCAGCTGGCGAGTGTGATGACCAAATGATCATCACCCTGCGTGGAAGTTGACAGAGGATCCGAACCCGACTCGCGGGGGGGAAGCACTACAGCATTCGCTCGGCAATGGCCATAATATCTTGAATACACTGGTTAGAGAAAATGAAAGAAAATGTCCGATTGCCGATGCGTAACAACTTTGGCCCTTGTCAGTACTTGGGCGGGTGAGCGCATGGGAACACAGGGCACTATTGGCAGTTTTACTTCCTATTTTTGTTTCTCCATTGTTTTCGGAGCTACAGCCCGATTCGGTCAGGGAGACGCCACCGTGAAATGAAGGGGGCGTGCTGTGTGTCCATCGCCTCGCCTCTCCTTACCTCTCTCAGTCGTTTCTCGTGCTTGTCGTTTTGATATAGGCCGATTTGAGAGCGTCAGCTCTCGCGTCAGCTGAGCAAAGTCGAGACAAGTCGAGACACACTAAGGGCTGGTATGCAGCGAGTAAGAGGGCGAAAAAACAATAGTTTAAGAGCGCGTGGCAAAAGTACTCATAGGCGAAATTAAAAGCCTGCTGCGGTGGCCGGGAATCGAACCCGATCAACTGCTTGGAAGGCAACTATGCTGACCATTACACCACCACCGCACAAGCGAGCGCCCCGCCACCGCGCTGAGTCGGCTTCCCGCCTGTCGGCAGCGGCCGAAGGTGATCGTACCCGGCAGGCGCATTTCGAGGCAGGCTAGGGGAGCACATCCAGACGCATTCGGACAGCGTATCCGCGCACATTTCGCATCCTTTGGCAAGAGTCGGCGCCGGCGACGCAAGAGTACGCAGAGGACCGCGTTCTGGCGGCATCTTTAAGCAGCGCAGTGCAGGATTCAGCGTCTGCAGCATCTTCTCCACAGAATGCTACGGCGCTTGACGGCAGTCCCACTTTCCCTTGAGACACCTGCTCGGGAAGCAGCGTGAAGGTACCGCCGGCCCGAGCATCGGTGGTTCAGTGGTAGAATGCTCGCCCTGCCACGCGGGCGGCCCGGGTTCGATTCCCGGCCCGATGCATCATTTTGTTTTTTCTCCGGTAGGGGTGCTGCGTGTCTTTCGCACTCGAACTGCGTGAGCCATGAGAATGAACCGCGGGATTCCGTGTGGAAAGAACCAATCATGCAGCGCGGACGACTGCTCGTTTGGACTCCTGCGTGCTATTGTACATACTGGCGTCGGCCTAGCATCGCAAGTTGCCTGCCGCGCCGTGAATGCACGTGTAGCAACAGAAAAAATGAGCCAGGGAGTGCAGACTCTCTACCACTTGTATTCGGTACTTACCAAGATTCCAGAAAGTGTAACGATCGCCTGCCTCGGTAGCGCAGTAGGCAGCGCGTAAGTCTCATAATCTTAAGGTCGTGAGTTCGATCCTCACCCGGGGCATCTAATTCTCTGTGACTGATGGTGGGTGCTGTTGCTAGGGCTCCAACTTATTTCTTGTTTGTTATCCACAACGTTTCAACGCTTCAGCGGGAAAATGTTTACATACAGCTTCCCTTTTCCTCTTCTCCAGCAGAGCATGAAGCCAAAAGCATTGCTCTGCGACGTTTGAGGTGCGCGCCTTGCCAGTCAGTATGTGCAAAGATGCTCGCAAAGAGAGCGACAATGCGACAAGCGACCGTACGAACGGGCGAATGAAACGGCCGCATCCGGTGTGGTCTAGTGGCTAGGATACCTGGCTTTCACCCAGGAGGCCCGGGTTCGATTCCCGGTACCGGAACGGAATTTTTTCCACACGAATCGTGACAAGTTTGAGCTGTCCGAGCGGCCGTTTCCCGTCCTGCTCGCAATATAGCTACTGTTTCGTGACCGTCAGCAGAATATAGACTAGGGAAGCAGACACACCGACGACCGTAGGAATGGTGTATGGCTTCATGCCAGCTGATTCCAGCGTAGGGCTGAGCAACTGCATCTGCCGAGGCCCGTTAGCTCAGTTGGTTAGAGCGTCGTGCTAATAACGCGAAGGTCGTGGGTTCGATCCCCCACGGGCCCACTACTCTTGTACTACTGCGAAAAAGGCAGCGCCGATTTCAGCTGGCGAGTGTGATGACCAAATGATCATCACCCTGCGTGGAAGTTGACAGAGGATCCGAACCCGACTCGCGGGGAAGCACTACAGCATTCGCTCGGCAATGGCCATAATATCTTGAATACACTGGTTAGAGAAAATGAAAGAAAATGTCCGATTGCGATGCGTAACAACTTTGGCCCTTGTCAGTAACTTGGGCGGGTGAGCGCATGGGAACACAGGGCACTATTGGCAGTTTTACTTCCTATTTTGTTTCTCCATTGTTTTCGGAGCTACAGCCCGATTCGGTCAGGGAGACGCCACCGTGAAATGAAGGGGGGCGTGCTGTGTGTCCATCGCCTCGCCTCTCCTTACCTCTCTCAGTCGTTTCTCGTGCTTGTCGATTTGATATAGGCCGATTTGAGAGCGTCAGCTCTCGGCGTCAGCTGAGCAAAGTCGAGACAAGTCGAGACACACTAAGGGCTGGTATGCAGCGAGTAAGAGGGCGAAAAAACAATAGTTTAAGAGCGCGTGGCAAAAGTACTCATAGGCGAAATTAAAAGCCTGCTGCGGTGGCCGGGAATCGAACCCGGATCAACTGCTTGGAAGGCAAATATGCTGACCATTACACCACCACCGCACAAGCGAGCGCCCCGCCACCGCGCTGAGTCGGCTTCCCGCCTGTCGGCAGCGGCCGAAGGTGATCGTACCCGGCAGGCGCATTTCGAGGCAGGCTAGGGGAGCACATCCAGACGCATTCGGACAGCGTATCCGCGCACATTTCGCATCCTTGGCAAGAGTCGGCGCCGGCGACGCAAGAGTACGCAGAGGACCGCGTTCTGGCGGCATCTTTAAGCAGCGCAGTGCAGGATTCAGCGTCTGCAGCATCTTCTCCACAGAATGCTACGGCGCTTGACGGCAGTCCCACTTTCCCTTGAGACACCTGCTCGGGAAGCAGCGGTGAAGGTACCGCCGGCCCGAGCATCGGTGGTTCAGTGGTAGAATGCTCGCCTGCCACGCGGGCGGCCCGGGTCGATTCCCGGCCGATGCATCATTTTGTTTTTTCTCCGGTAGGGGTGCTGCGTGTCTTTCGCACTCGAACTGCGTGAGCCATGAGAATGAACCGCGGGATTCCGTGTGGAAAGAACCAATCATGCAGCGCGGACGACTGCTCGTTTGGACTCCTGCGTGCTATTGTACATACTGGCGTCGGCCTAGCATCGCAAGTTGCCTGCCGCGCCGTGAATGCACGTGTAGCAACAGAAAAAATTGAGCCAGGGAGTGCAGACTCTCTACCACTTGTATTCCGGTACTTACCAAGATTCCAGAAAGTGTAACGATCGCCTGCCTCGGTAGCGCAGTAGGCAGCGCGTAAGTCTCATAATCTTAAGGTCGTGAGTTCGATC